>NW_017804020.1:2397895-2514682 GCF_001625305.1 Branchiostoma belcheri | reverse complement strand
CAACTTTTGGTGTTTTACACTGCAACTTTGTGTGTTTTACACTGCAACTTTTGCTGTGTTTTACACTGCAACTTTTGGTGTTTTACACTGCAACTTTTGCTGTGTTTTACACTGCAACTTTTGCTGTGTTTTACACTGCAACTTTTGCTGTGTGGAAAACTTACACCCCTCCCCTTTTATAATGGACGGTCCCCCTGTCAGGTCAAAGGTGACAACGATGGCATGCAAACTACGTCGACTGAGTTATCCTTTTCGTGCATAAGTTTTTTAGAGGAAAAGCTTGGCTACGTTGTGACGTTAGTTTTTTTCTAAAGGTTTTTCTAGCTTTGGCCTATAGACCGGGATAAATTTAAAAATGTTTCGACCAGGTCCAGTGATTACAAATTATGTTGCTTTTTGCTGCCATGCGTCACAACAAATTTATCAAGGACGTCAGATATCCAGCTCCAGACATCAACAGCAATGACATAAATTTTCTGCAGGTTACTTCATTATTATTGGGTATGGACATCGTTTTTCTTCATTTTAATGTCCCTAGACGTCAGCTTGTGACTTGCCGCCGCCATCTTTGTCACCTTTGACCTGACAGGGGGACCGTCCATTATAAAAGGGGAGGGGTGTAAGTTTTCCACACAGCAAAAGTTGCAGTATAAAACACAGCAAAAGTTGCAGTGTAAAACACCAAAAGTTGCAGTGTAAAACACCAAAAGTTGCAGTGTAAAACACAGCAAAAGTTGCAGTGTAAAACACAGAAAAAGTTGCAGTGTAAAACACCCAAAGTTGCAGTGTAAAACACCAAAAGTTGCGGTGTAAAACACCAAAAGTTGCGGTGTAAAATTTTGTACTTGTCGGCCACGGTACGTATCATTGTAGGTATGAAATAGGATGAAATAGGATGGTAACATCTTGGTGAAACATGAACCCCCACCCCACTCATGTCTTTATTTGTTTTCTACATACATTTGTATGTACAGAAGAAAATGTATCAAGAATCCGGTAGATGCAGTACAACCCATAACCAACAGGTGTCTCTGCTAACCATAAGTCACAGGCCCACCTGCTGGCTTGATTGAAAAGCATAAAGCGTGAAGGCTTAATTTGGCTTCATTTTCTTCCCCATTTGTCATCTGCTGGAGGATAAAATAATCAATCGCGCAGGTGACCCATACCAACGCACGAGCAATTCACTTGGAAGTGATGCGCGCGGGAAGAGGGTGATACAAAGGTTATCTGAATCTATCTTGGTTACAGGAGAGTCCTAAATGTGTCATTATCTCCACCTGCGCTACACTAAAACAGAGCAGCACTCGTTTTTCTGTCAATTGCAGGAACTTTGTGGCATGTGTCAGAAAAATTTTTAAACCAATCCGTCAACCTTGATGAACAAAATTGAGAAAAATATGTTGGGTAAAAATGTAAGTACATGGAAAGGACCAACAACAACAACCACTCTCAACGCCATGATTTGCCTCTGAAAATGTGGGAAATTGCATTTTTAAAGGCTCTCTATCCAGCACTCGTTTTTCTGTCAATCGCAGAAACTTCGTGGCATGTGAAGGAAAAAAATTTTAAACCAATCCGTCAACAAAGCTGGACAAAGCTGACAAAAATGTTGGGTAAACATATAAGGACATCGAAAGGACCTTTTGACCCCATGATTTGCCTCTCAAAATGTGGGAAATTGCATTTTCAAAGGCTTTCTAGCCAGCACTCATTTTTCTGTCAATTACAGAAACTTCGTGGCGTGTGTCGGAAAAATTTTTAAACCAATCCGTCAACCTTGATGGACAAAATTGACAAAAATGTGGGGTAAAAATATAAGAAAATTGTAAGGACCAACAACAACAACAACCACTCTCAACACCATGATTTGCCTCTCAAATGTGGGAAATTGCATTTTTAGAGGCTTGAAAATGCAAAATTCATCCCCTAACCCCCCTAGATTTCAAGCATTTCCCCCCCCCAGGTCTGATCATGAACCTGGGCTGACAGAAAAAAAAAATAGAGCTGGCTAGAGGCCTGGGTATACTAAAACAATTTTAACATACCCGCCGGACACCCGAAGTACGAAAATGAGAGATTTCTTCTAGTTCATTAGCCCATTAAAGCAGCACTTGACTGCAAGCTATCAACGACAGACAGTGGTAGGGGAAAAATAAATCATACATGAAAGAGCGCAACGCAAACGAGATTAAAAAAACATCCAATCGTATCGACAATCTAGTTCTGCTCTTCTGATAACGCTGTACGGAGGATAGCTACAATCATTGCCGCATGTACATCAGTGAAATACTTTGTTAATTACGTGGGAAGATGGATAAAAAATGTGATAAATCTTACCCTGTGGAATAGATAATGCAATTATATCGGATCCCCTTCCGCTCAGGATGCAGTGCTACCGATACTGTACAAGGTATCCAGAAAAAATCTTCTGTTTTTAAGCCAACATCCTACACTTGCATCGTGCTACACCATATAGGTAAGAGAAGGCATCCGTGCGTGGACGGTCCAGATTACGAAGTACAGATGACAGGAGGACGCAAGTTACACAACACAAGACAACCTCTGGGTTCTTCCGAGGTCCAAGACAATTCTTGAGGAGCGCACGTACGCGATTCGCCCCCTCTCTTCCGCAACCATCAGACTAGATGGTACCAGATGATGTAAAATTGATGCACCATTACCGGGTACCGGAGTCCAGCCACCGCCGCGCTGATCTTGTTTGGAGAAGTTGAATAATAAGTTATTGGGAGGGGGATGTAACTGCCTCAGTGACGACACATTATCTTGTCTTGCAAATTGAATATCCTCTGTAAGATGTGCGAAGGGTTCTTAAGCAGGAAGTGGTCGAGGCTTCTGAGACGTAGTTCCCAGGTGCATTCTGCTCCTTGAGTTATTAGAAAATTGCTTTGGAGTGAAACACTCGTGGGTATCACCATGTCGATAAAATAGTTTTATGATGCTCCGTGCCTATACTAATCAATCGTTATGGACCTTGTGTTGGAACATCATATATATTTTCTTTGGGGGCCATCGTATCGAGACCCATGCCTATCTATTTCTATGCCCGAATGGGTAAGGATCAGGCATGGATTTGGATTGTCTCCGCATATCTAAACATGTACATTTGCCGCCCCAGGCACTGTTCTGGATGTGCGTGGACTATCCAGAATCGTGCCTAAGCAAGATTCTAGATAGACACATGCCTATCTATTTCTATGCCTGAATGGGTAAGTATCAGGCATGGATTTGGATAGTCTCCGCATATCTAAACATGTACATTTGCCCGCCAGGCAGGCACCGTTCTGGATGTGCGTGGACTATCCAGAACCGTGCCCAAGCAAGGTTCTGGATAAAGCATGGGTTCTGGATACAGCGTGGGCAAATTTTGTTGGGATGCAATGTCACCATGCCTTGATTGCGTATTAAAAATTGTTCTCTGTACCAAGCTGATTATCTGTGCGTCACAAAAATATCTGCTTCGCATAACTCTTCTAAGTGAGCCCCGGGCCGCGTTGAGTACCCCACGTAAATCACCACGTGTACCGTCTTGTACAGCTCGAAAACTGATCTCTAAATGCACACTATCTGATGTTGAGAAATGCTCTCGGCACCGCTTACTTGTGAATCAAAGCAATATGCCACGACTGGGGGGCAGGTTCAAAGTCAGCGCCGGCAGGAATTTACGACGGTCGTTACCCATCTATCTTGGGAACTGCTACCCTGTTAATATGAGGCTATAAAACGGAGTAACTTTCCGCAGTATTTTACCGTGATGGTAGTAAAAACTGCCTCTTCTCTCAATACTGGTTTTACAAATTGCAGGACTGATGAGAAGCGATGGTAGAAATTTTACGCCGCAGCCAGTAACTGACTAAGGACACCAATAAGGACATGAAATATTCTAAAGGTCCTGTGTAAAATTCTTGTAACAAATCAGCAAAATTAGTGTAAACTGGAATAATGTATGGACCATCAAATCAACCTTGTCAATAACCATACAATAAGATAAAGGGTAAGATGATAGTTCCAGAACTGTTCTACTTTAGTACCCATCTTTTATGGCAAGTTTGTCTTGTTAAATATATGGCTAGACAGACAGCCTCCTAGAAAATATTTCTATGTTTTATTGCCAATTTGGCCAACTTATTAGGTCTTAATTTTTTTTCTTGGAACAAAATCAAACTTTTACTAAGTTCAGGCAGCATTTGATGGTCTCTAAAAGCAGCCAACGCAATTCAGGAGGGAAAATTAGATTTTCGACATCAATTTTCTGATAATACTGTCTAATTTTACTGTAGTTAATTCAATCAATGATCCCATAGCATACTTTTAATTTGTTCTGCTGCCTTGAAATTGCAAGGATGCCTTTAAAAATGGTGTAACCAAGGACTTTCAAACCAACTTGTCAAAAGAAATGCCTACCCTTCGCTCTTTCAAGTGCTGTTCCTTTTGCAATTGACGACAATAGTGCGCAGTCAGAAAAAAGTCCTCAAAATTTATTACATTCCAACTACCTGTAAACCTAAGCATTAGTCTGCTTTATCAATAACTGTACTCCAATTTAAAAATCACATGAAAGGGTATAACTCACAGTTAAACCTGCTAATAAAATGCTTTCGGTTTGCAAAAAAAAATTATTGCCGGTATCACTCTTTCCAGTCATCAAAGAGAGTGCGCTGTCAGAAAAAAGTCCTCAAAACGTATTGCATTTGAACTGCCTGCTACCCTTGCTTTATCAAAAACTGTACTCAAGAATCTGATGACAGAGTAGGACTCACAGTTAAAATGCTTTTGGTTTGCAAAAAAAAATTATTGCCAGTATCACTCTTTCCAGTCATCAAAGAGAACGGCCTTGTCGGGAGCTTTCGTTCACAAACACATCATCACACCTGCACTGAAATATTCATACTGGGTGATATAAGAAAAATCCATTCCTGACACTTGATGTAGTTCCTTCTCTGATCTACCTTGGGTGGCGCACTCCGTCTTGTCTTTGAAGTTACTTTGCTCAGAACACCCGCGTGCCTGCCGGTTCCTTATGACGCCATCAATCGTAGGTTCAGCACCAAGGAGAGCTCACATTTTCTAGCAACGCACTGTAATCCAGCAGGAGGAGGCCTAACACTTACAAATGGTTATACTCAGCCTTCTCAAAAAAATTTAGAGTAGGTGGCTGATAAGAAAAAGTAGCAGGCGAGCCACGAAGTGGCTCGAAGCGAGCCGCGCAGCGGCTCGCAGGGGGGAGGGTACGGGAGGGTGGTGCCCCCCCTCCGGTTGGGGGGGTCCGGGGGCCTCCCCCGGAGAAAATCGTAAAAATTAGACCCCTAAACATCGTTTTTGGTACATTCTGAGCAGCTTTTATGGCAATCTTGTGGCTCCAAAATTTACTGTTCGTGCACAAATAATTCCGGAAAAAGGCTGTATTAAAATTGTTTGCCGCTCCGATCGTATTACGCGCGGTCCTTGCGCCCGGCCACAAAATGCAGAAAAATAAAGAAAGCATATTCAAATGTCAATTTGATCGAAAAAATAATCATTGGGATGTGAAAAAATGTCACAGTTTCGCTTTTTGGAAGTTTTGTTTCTGTTTTGACGGTTTAATTCTAGCGGGGTGCGATCCATAAATGCCCTATGGAAATTCACCCCGCGTCCCGGTACACTGACTTCCGGGTTCCTTGAACAAGAAAATTACGAGAAAATGGCCAAAAATCGGCGTAGAGAAATATACATCTTCCCGAAAATTCTTTTTAATTATGTATTTCTTTAATAGGATGTTGCTTAGTAGTCGTAGAAAAAACGTAGAAAGCAGCGTAAATGTGTCTCTTCTTCACCGGCGAGAGCCTGCCGGCGAAGAAAAATCTTCCCGCGCTGCCGGCTGCTGGCCACATCGCTTATCCAATCAGAACGCAGGTCATGTGAGGTGAACCAATCAGAGCGTCGATCGCACGCTGCTACTTAATATTCATGACAAGATGGCGCCTGAAAGCTCCTGTTTTTGTACAGCGATGCGGAGTGTGCGTGTTTTTATTCCGGGGTTTTGACGCTGATTTTTGGCTAGCCGTGATTAAGCTACAAATGCCACACTAGTGGAGACAACAGATGAGTGATCATTTTACGATCGACAAGAACTTTTGATGAATGAAACAGCTGTGAAATCTCGCTGATGGCGATTTGTTTTTGAAAATTTGTCTCTGTGTATGAAAGATATGAACACGCTTCTATACATGTCTTGATATTTTTTGACGTGATTTGTACTAGTTATTTGTAGCAGGAATGTTACTAGTGCCGGGAGAAGTTGGGAAGGTAGCGGCTTGATAAATTTTCGTGAGCAACGAGTTTACGAAGCAAGTTCCGCCTAGCTCGAGCGATACAGCTCCGCGGATACAACTCGAGCCCCGAACAAGGCCCTCCCCCCGTAAAGTTTCGGCCGCTCTGGCCGTCCGCGGGCCGCTCGTAGAAGCAAACGCTGACTCGTGCACTAGAAATCTGCACAGGAGGCTAAGAAAGAAGCAGTTTTCAGATCCAGAAAGCTAGCAGAAATTTGTCTGAAGTTCGTCAGAAGAAATGAGCCGGTGAAGTTTGTGAGAAAATGTAACGGAGCTTACTTGTTTTTCTGAAAATTTAGACGAAAGTAGCCGGCGCAAAAATTTGAAAATTTTGACGAAAGTAGCCGGCGCAATAATTTGAGTAGGCGGCGATTTTCGCCGGTAGCCGGCTTGTTTTGAGAAGGCTGGACTTTATACTTACAGTTAGACCTGCGGGAAACTGTAAGAGCTGGTACTTTATTGCCACACACAGGATGCACGGAAAGATCTTAGAGATAGACGGAAAGTTTACCGCAAGGTTCAAGGTCGTAAAAGACGTTCTATTGTACCCACATCGTCTTCATCATCTGGCCTGATAGAAACCATGCCATTTTTTTTACTGTTTTTTCTTCTAGATGGTCTTTCTAAAAAGATACCTACAACAGATTATGATGGTAGATTTGTCTTTCTGTTTGTCATCACAATTCTGCTTCAGTTTAATCGAGAGTTCTGTAACTTCCGTCCATGGGCTATTTCCAGTTGACCCTTCGTCTTCTATTGGGCATTGCTATCGCAAGTGTCATCACTTTTATCGCTGTCGTAATACTGACATCTATCTTCTTCAAAGGTTACAAGATCCAGTCAATCCCTCAGGATTCTGTATGACATAACAGCGAGCTGGAGACATACTTTACAGAGATGGCACCTTGAAGATACGATCAGAGTGGCAGGTACTACCTTACTTTCTGGCAACACCAAAGGACACTTTCTTAGTGTTTACTGGGTCTCCCATTGGTACTATCAGCACTTCACATCTCTTTTCTCTGTCTCCAAGAAGGTAGCCAGCACTATCTGGCAGGAAAGGCTTCTAACAGACACAGATATGGACAAAGGCTTGTTTTCAGCTTGCTGAGATGGGATCTAGTGATACCGGTTCTGTCCTGGGGGTAAAGTTGTTCAACTGTGCAACAGACATGTAACAAGTTGCCACAGCCAACTGAACTGCTAGTAATAGTAGCATTTGGATATCCCGACAATGTTTTGCAGCAGAGGAAAAAAAATCAAGAAAAGGGCTAAATTTCACACAAACCGCAAATCTGTGACTTTGACTTTTCTTATTAAGTTGTCTTTAATTTTTAAACTGTCAAACTACATATGCACGCGTTTTTGTACGTCAAATTTTTCTTGCATGTAATTTGGTGCCTGCTTTGAAGTACGTGAAGAAGGTACATGTACATTCAGATCATATGTTACCTTGAGGGTTGGCATACAATCTGAACATACCTTTAGGCCTATTTATCCGCAGGAAAAATTTTCGAGTGCTCGCATGCATACAAAGTTTTTGAGCTTCAGGGTTTCGCCAGCACGTAAGTTAGGTCTATAAGCACTGCTGAATCTATCTACATTTGTAGAGGGCGCTTACAGGTGGTCGATTGATAGCAACATCAAGGACAAGTCCGACCGGGTAATCTTCACTTCAATACCTCCTTTGATCTCGTACACATCCTTGCTGTTTATTCAGGAAGCTCTAGTATTATGGTCAAAGCAAGCTTAGCTCTTACCTGAGTGGATTCACGCTTTTGTCTCAGAGGAAGTGCCCTAGGTTTTACTGGATCCTGTTCCGTTTTATTCCGTTATCGGACCAACATACTGATGGCCATTGGATTTAATGGATCAATGCATATGACCCTTTGTGGCTTTCTCTTTCCGGGAGGTCCTAGTGTTATGGTCAAGGCCACTCTTACCTGAACAGAGTCTTTGGGGACTGAAGGAGATGT
Source organism: Branchiostoma belcheri (assembly GCF_001625305.1). Taxonomy (NCBI): domain Eukaryota; kingdom Metazoa; phylum Chordata; class Leptocardii; order Amphioxiformes; family Branchiostomatidae; genus Branchiostoma; species Branchiostoma belcheri. Next base: position 2,506,377 of record NW_017804020.1, on the reverse strand, counting down.
GCTGTGTTCAAGATATGGATAATGTTTGTGGCTCTGCTTATCCCTAGTGGCAGAGAACCCAGCAATTGCAACAGTAGCACTAATGGACTTATACACTAGTGACATAGCAAAATGCACATTTTACAGCAAAAAGTCTGTGTAACACAAACTCTGCCATCCATGGCTTCCATTACTGGCCCCTCTTTGCATGTTCTGTGAGCTGGCCGTAAAATGATTTTATCAGGCAAGCTTCAGATACTAGTGTACTATATAGGAGAAAAGTGCTAAGAAAAAAGATGCTAAAGTGTCATCCTGCATTCCAAGTTTCTCATCAGCGTATCATAAAAATTAAAAGGACTGCAGTAATTGTTTTAAACCATTATATTCACTATCCATTGCAGTCTTTATTGTTTATTTTATTGTTGGATCCAGCATTTACATCTGTATCTGCTGTTGTTAGCTATTTCTTTTAATTTGTATGTCTGCTGAGACATACGTATTGCTTAAACGTACAGTATCAAGGAAGACAACACATTCTTCCTGTGTGTTTTCTAGTCATTCAGGCACCACTATACTTGTTGTTATAGAGAAGTTGCAACAGTTATCTCCTCAGCGAATCGGCATGTAACAGTGGGTGATCCAATTATGAGCACAGTAGGGAGGTGGTCGCACTACATGGGACCAACCACAATCCTGTTTCATGCTCTTTATTGGCAGGTATCCCCATCAATTCACATGGTGCTGTAGCAGTGTTCTAGCTGTTATCTTAATTTTGTTTGACGTAACATTATGTTTATCACTGAAGCGCAACAATGCTGGGGGGGGGGGTCCTGGGCCAAGGCTTCCCAGTGGGCCTGCATGGGGGGGGGGGTAGTGATTACGAATTATGCAAAATTTTCGCCGCCGATTACGAATTACATTAACGTCTCAGAGCTGGTTATGACTTTACGATTTGCGGCTAATGTCCTGTTACGAATTACGTTGCTTTTTGCGGAGGCTGCCTAAGGATTATGAAGTCTAAAAAGTCCTGATTACTGCATGCAGGCCCTTGTTTTGATGGGCAAATTTTGCTGATAGTCTATTTTTCTACAGCTCAAGTTTAATCTCTTTCTGTATCTTTACACAACAATTTTTCTCCTTCAAAGATCTGTATCTGTATAGCCGGTATAACCGCTTTTCGGCATAACACACCAGCTTCGCAGGCATGTGGTGCGGCAGCAGCTAGCAAGATGACGGATTAGGCAAAATTTTTGGCATGAGCGGCAAAATTCCATCAAAATTAATGATAGAAAGACAGACACTGTACTTTTCTTGTCCTCTCTGCAAAAGAGACACAGGTTTGATAACCAGGGTAAGTACGTTCTTATTGTGCCCGATCATCCACACATAAATAAAAAGCAAAGCCCTAACACTCTGAATGTCAGTGGTTCCTCCTTGGTACAATGAAATGACTATTGACTATGAACATAGCATCCTGACTATACATCTTCATCAGGACGTAATAAGAACATACGGAACTGTTCATCCCCAGGGATAACATAAGCTCTTTCACCTTTCTCGTTAAAGGGTATAGAAACCACCACAAGAGCTGACATTAAACAGAAGTAGTTCTATAATCAAGAGTAATAGCACCTATATTTGTAGGTGGAGGATGAAGAGGATCAGTGGGGCTTTATTTTTATAAGAAAAGCTAATGCCATTTCTATATTCACCCTTCAGTCCACATGGTTTAGTGTGTTTGCATCATGTACATGTATCTATTTTCACATTAAGGTGATGCAATGAGGAATTTTTAATATTAGCCATTTTGCAGTTCTTCAAGTGGTTTGTTTGTATTTTCCCTATATAAGATGGAAAGGGATGATATTGTAATGTAGCACCTGCAAGATTATTGAGGTACATTTGTAAATAATCATGGCCGTGTAGAATTTTGTAGTACCAGAAAATTAATACACTGTAAATTGAAGCTGTCTTGTTTGATGCACACAGTTTTCGTATGCTCAAGTGCGTTCGCATTTTTTTACAGTCAGGTTTTTGCCCAGGTCTTTTTGTAGTTGTTGTCCTAGACATAGTCTCTTGGCGCTGGTTTGCGCTTGGTGCAGTTTAGAGTCAAATTGTCACTCTAGGTACTTAACTCTTGGTGCCTTGTGCTTGTGTGATGCTGAAAGTATCTTTAGGAGTAGGACAGCATGTCAAATGCAGTTCTGCACGAATACAATTTATAAACCAAAAAATAAAATTGGTCTGGCCCTAAATTGTGGAACATAAACCACAAAATAAAATTGTTCTGGCCCTAAATTTAGAACATAAACCACGAAATAAAATTGTTCTGGCCCAAATTGCGAACATAAACCACGAAACGGAATTGTTCTGGCCCTAAATTCAAACCCCAGATTGTTCCCACAAATGACCCCCGGGGAGAATGGCATCCCATCCCCGCAAACACCATCAATAGGACCTGCTGCATTTGAGGTGCAGATGGAAAATCAATATGGACGCTCACTCACAGCAAATGTACCAGTATCAGGCATGGCAGCGCAAATCAGTACCAGATAGGAAGCGCAATGGCAGGGAATGGTGCTTCTCATAATAGCAAATTTGCCCTTCTGTCAGTAGTTGTATATTTCAGATTTCTGGAACAGATGGTTGGTTGCGGAGCTGGCATTGTGCGAGGCGTACCCACCGTGGAAATTACACAGACAAAACAGCAACAGTGTGGACATCTGTGAACAAATGCTTCACTGCTTCAAGACTGAATATCCAAGAAAAAAAGACTGCTTTTCAATTTCGGTAATACCTGTCTCTTTCAATTTCATACCATCCATTCACAAATAAAGAACATGCTTCCATTTTCTAATTTCTCTATCTTTCCTGAATCATTGTACCAGGTCTTACAATATCTAGGATATGGCTTTGCAATTGAATCGTATTGACAATGACTTACCTGCTCAAGTAGACATGAAAGTGTGCAAATAAGCCTCCAGTCTTGCTTGGTAACTGTAACATTTCAGCTTTCGCTTTTAAACAACAGGCAATGGATATAGCCTGGATGTACATACGCACAGTGGGAGACTCTTCTGATGTGTGATATATAAAAGGCTACTGGCGCACAGGGTAAGTGTGCGATGAAAACTACCCTTCGGTGTAAATGGTTTGGCTACCTTTCTGCGAATTATGCATGACATTTGCAGCCGGTAGTGGCAGTTATCAATAAAAAACCCAGGGGTGAATATTGGCTTTTCTACAGCCTGTATATAGATGTAGCCTTGAGCATAATGCGCTAGAATACAATACAGGGTTCAATATGCCTGGATTATATTGTACCAGTCAGGCTTCAGTAATGTGTATCTGAGTGACCTACATTATTCGCCCTCAGAATTGATATGGGACACCATGTTTTAATATCCTCTGGAGTTAGCTGAAGGCATGTGCTGGTCTCATGGTCTGTACTTCCTGGCTTAGCTGAAAATCTTTTTACACAGGGGAGATAGCAGGTGCACTCTAGGGTATCATAGATGATGCTTTATCTTTCTATGACAGGGCTCAAAATCTTTTTTTTTGTTTTCATACCTGCACTGATACATGCAGTCTTATTACCTGACAAGTTTTACCTGCACTGCCATTTCTTTGAATTTTGTTTGATTTTCAATTCATTCAGTTTAAAAAAATGTTACTGGTAGCACCATGTTTAATTTACGAAGTTCTTTGCTGTTTTCATTGTAGTTTTTTTACCACTGTTGGTCGTATGTCCCCTACTGACCCCTAGTGTCTGGGGCTGGTTATGTCAATGGCCAAGAGCAGGTTAGGTGCAGGTAGACATCAGAAATACCTGCACAGCTCCAATTTTACCTGCACTAACCTGCATGTACCCAGTACATGGACCAGTACAGGTTAGGTGCAGGTAGACATCAGAAAAACCTGCACCGCTCCAATAATCTGCATGTGCAGTATTTCGAGCCCTGTATGAAGACACCACCAGTAAAAGCAATGCTTGGTGATTATAATAATGGGGAACATGACGTGGTATATGTTATCTTTAAAGAAGACTGATTGTGACTTGTTTTACGACGGGGGCTATTAACCTTACTGCAGGGTTTGCCCTTGCATGTTATCTCTCAAACCGCACTGATAATCATTTCAAACTAGACTGTAAGGGCAGAGCAGGCAAATACCAGTGGTAGAAATATTTTCTTTCAATGTTCTGCAATATTGCAGATGAGACAGAGTCAATATTTTGTTCTGAAATTAGAAATTTGCTTTCTGCAAATACACAAGCCTCCACACTACAAGTACAATCCAGTGGTCTAGCCAGAATTTTTTCATAGCATAGGGGTCAGGTACAGAAGAGCAACTTTCGTGGCGCAAGCCAAATATTTTGAAACTCATAACCCCCAAAACAATATTTCTTGTTTAGTGAGGAACAGATTTTGTGAAGTTAAGGTTTTCTCTTTGCTATAGCTTCATTCTAAAGCTATATTTTCATTTTTTGCAAGATTTATGAAGGTTCCCCCCCCCCCAAACACCCCTATGCTGGTTGAAAGACAGCATACATGTAGGGGTCAAAATCATAGCATAGGGCCTAGGGATCAAAATCATAGCATAGGGGGCCCCTACACTAAAAAGGCCTGGCTAGAACACTGCAAAATTTCAGATTGTAGGATTTTTCTTCTGCAACATTGTAAATCTCTCTGCAAAATGCAGATGGATATTTCATATTTCAAACACAGAACACATGCATGTACAGTTGTCGTAGTGTACTGTGCCAACTCGGACATTAAAGTCAAGTCAATTAGCAAGACATCCATCATGACTATGTCCAAAGTCTTGGTCCTGTTGGCACAACTGGTGACTTATAAGGGTTAGAAGGGCACTGATTCTTGGTCATTAACTGATAAGAGGTGGAATTGTGTGTGATCCTAAGTGCGGAAGACAGCTGCTAGAAGTAGAAGTCAGCTCAGTGGTGTGCCTGCCTTGTGCACATGTACCAACACATCACATCTGTCTGTGCACTTGTGCTGCTAAGCAGGAAGGACTGTCTATCACTCCAGCTTCAATCATATTGGCCTGGACTCCTGTGTCTTGTTCTGCACGTATACATGTATTTGTGAAGGAATGGCAGGAAGACTAGTGGTGGACCCTTGGGCCCATCGCTAATGGTTTTTCTAAATAAAGTTTCAAAGTTTCTGCTCTAGTGTGCTTTGGAAAGTCCACTAACCCACAACATGACTGGACTACATATCGATATAGGCCTGAAGGTACAAAGACTCCGTATGCACGCAAACGTACGGAAACTGCATACTGTAGTGTACATAAAATTTTTCATGCATGTAAATCGGCCTGTTTTAACGCATTTCACAATTTCAGATCATATGTTACCTTGAGGGCTGGCATACAATCTGAACTAGTTTATACGCAGGAAAAGTTTCACATCACTAGTACTGTCAGAGATTTTGTATGTCAGGCTTTTGCCTGCATTTGCAAATTGGGTCCTACCTGTAGACATGCTCATAGTGGATTACATCTACAGCTCTCCAGGAGAATTATCAATAAATTCAACAGTGGGAGGTCTGTTTCTCCATGTCACTAGATCTCATTCCTCTGGTCACTTCTACCAAGGTATTATGAATCTCAAGTTCACCCATTCTGAAAAAAATGATATAACTGATATAACTTGCACACGTTTATATGATCCTACAAGACTGTTACGTGTACAGAATAGAGAAAAGCAATTTCAAATCCCTGGAGGTAGATTTAAATCCCCAAACGTGTTGCCATTTTTACTACCAGACAAGAATCTGTCTATCAATACTTTACATCAATCTCCAAGCAGATCTTCCAATGGCAAAATCGTAACTGCCAGATAAGACGGTCCTATGGGCCACAAGAGGATCTGCTTGGAAGTTGGAGATTAACTTTACACCGCTGAAGAATCTTGTTTTATTCAAATCTAACCAAACTTTATTGCATTACCATTGTAACAGGTGCACCAAGATTGGCAAGAACGTATGTTCGGATTGTGTGGATGGCGTACGATCTGAATATACGTTCTTGACGATGTTGAAGCAGGTTGATTCATAGTATAATGATACGCAGGAAAAATTTGATGTACACAGTATTTGTAAGCTCATGTGCGTTTTTGTATACATCTGGTTCAATTTTTAATTTGGTATCTGGAATGAAATAATTAAAGGAAACCTGAAACCCCTTTTAGAACCTCCTGTGCATCCACACAATGTCTATACATGCAACATGTAGTCTTCCAAATTCTGCTGAGTTACAATAGTTGCCTCTACGAGTATGAACCTAAACATTTCACAGGGAAACCTAACCCATGTCTGTGTCACAGTGCCTTGTACTATGTGTAGTAGTAGTAATGCACTTATCCTTGTATGGAGCACATGTGTCCTCCTATTAAACCAACCCTTTCATGGGCTGCACCTGTCGTCAAGGTAACACAAAGTTCACACCCTAATTAGGGGAGGGACAACCTGAGTGGGATTGACTTACACCAATGGAAGTGACCTTGTGGAGTGTTAATTAGAACAGCTGGGTTTTGCCAGAGGGACAGGCAATGGGCTGTTCCAAAAAATAACTGTGTAGGGGGTGGAGGTTGAATTGGATGGGGGGGACGGGGCTTGCCTAGGGTTTGCGCATCTAGAAAAGAAACTAGGGAGAGTTTGAGCAAATCTGGACAAAGAACTAGGGACGGTTTGAGCAAATCTGGATAAAAAACTAGGGAGGGTTTGAACAAATCTGGATAAGAAACTAGGGACGGTTTGAGCAAAGCTGGATAAGAAACTAGGAATGGTTTGAGCAAATCTGGATAAGAAACTAGGGAGTGTTTGAACAAAACTGGATAAGAAACTAGGGACGGTTTGAGCAAATCTGGATAAGAAACTAGGGAGGGTTTGAGCAAATCTAGACAAGGAACTAGAGAGGGTTTGAACAAATCTGGATAAGAAACTAGGGACGATTTGAGCAAATCTGGATAAGGAACTAGAGAGGGTTTGAACAAATCTGGATAAGAAACTAGGGACGATTTGAGCAAATCTGGATAAGGAACTAGGGAGGGTTTGAGCAAATCTGGATAAGAAACTAGGCAGGGTTTGAGCAAATCTGGATAAGGAGCTAGGAAGGGTTTGAGCAAATCTGGCTTGGAACTAGGTTAGGATCCAAAGTTGATTTTTTACCACCCTCCACAGTTATCTTTTGGAATATCCCAAAAAACAGGCAAGGCTCCATATATAAATGCACAACTGATATTCGCTCATCAAGTCAACCAAACCTAAAGGATATTCAGCAACAGTTAGGCAAACAAATTCCTCCAATTCCAGACTAGCAACGTAGTTTATTACGGCTCTTAAGTCCTGTATGAGCACTTTTTAGGTCATATCAAGGCATGGCTAGAATTGATTTGTACAATCTGGCGTGCACGATTCGACAATGTATCACGCCATTAGTGTGCTGAGAATTGACTTGTAACCAATGCCTGTACACATAAATGTCTTTCAACTATAATTCACAAGAACTGAATGCAAAGATAGCAACAGTAGACTAGTTATACTGAACTTTTATGTTGTATATCATTTGCAACGATGAAAAAATACAGGTTTGTACATAAGACAGAATGCTAAATCATAGGAAGACACTAACTAGATGTAGAATATTGACTAGAATTTTACTACTGTAGTAGTTTCTTAGTAGTTATCAGTAGTTCTATGTGTACTAATTATCTGTTTTTATACCAAATGTTTCTTCTGTTCCTGCAATTAGCCTTCTCTACTTCTGCATGAATTTGCAATAAAACTTGTTATTGTTACTCCTGCATCAGGGATATACATGTACTGCAAAATATACATTTAGATCATACCTTTATACCTAACTTTAGATGTACAATAGATGATACAAGTGTGTGGGAAGTTGTGAACAAAACTTTGCAATAGGTCAAAAACTGACCTTGACACTTCTGATGACCCAACTACTCCAAGCTTGGAGCCTTGTAAACAACACTGACTAGACAAAACCCTTGGAATTTTCCACAGAAACTCCCAATGACAGACCTTAAGCTGCAGTTGTATGTTAACTTGTAATTTGTTTACAGCTAAGAAACAGTGTTGGGCAGAGAGACCTTGACACTAGGGCTGACCACATGATTGGAGACATACCGCACTGTTGACACGAACAAAGCCCAGACAAATACATTTCACACACACAGTGACCCACATACTGACACCAGCAATGGCTGCATGTAACCAGTCTGACTACAGGACAAAAACCTTTCTGACAGTGACACTGAGTCGGTACGACAGGCCATAAGATGAAGGACTTGAAAAACTAATTCCTTCCCACCACCAGAGCTCAAAACCGTGAAAGCCGGGCTCAATTTTACCTGCCATTTCAATCAACAAGTGGATGTTGTGCATATTTCTAGAGACACAACAGAATTTCGCTGCCAAGCACTCTTATGATGTTGACATACTTACCGGTACTACCAACTAAAACATAGGCTGTGGGAGACGCGAAAGGTTAAACTCAGCTGCATATTTCGCAGTTACACCATGCTGGGAAAACATTTCAATGCAAAACGCAGGCCCTAACTAGTGGATAACGACATAACGTCTAATTTGTCCGTCAAAACTCGCACCCAGGCATCAGTTAACAATGATTGATCCCTTCGCTTATCCTACAAAATGACTTGTTGCTAATAATGGCATCACTGATGGAACCCTTTTACAGGTTTAGAGGAAACTGGGAATAGCGCAAGCCAGATTCCTATCAGGTTGCCAATCAAAACAATACACTGGGACACCTGGTTCCCATTGCCTTGTCTTACACTGCCAAATCTCACCCTGCCCCATTGTTGTCCTAGAAAGATAGGCATCTCAACCACATGTCAAGCACTGCCATTCAAAACCAAATACAGTTTTTGGACACCTCCACTTTAGTGGCTGTTGTACAACTTTGAGGAACTTATTTTTTTTCTTTCCACTGTTAGGCCTGCCGCCACAGTTTTATCATTTTAATTTGTTGGTTGTTGGATTTAACCGCTTCATTTTCCCCTCATTCGCAAACAAAAAAGATTCAGGTGTTGAATAAACTTCCAAATGCTCATATAATTTTGGTCCCAACAGTTGAAGAAAGTCCCTGTCTCCCTAGTCCCTAGTTGTTGGATTTTTTCAATCTATTCAATGCAGTGGTTTTATTAAAAGTTCAAAATTCATAGTCCTACCATAGCTTTCAGGGCTATCATACTATTCATAGGATGCCTAGGCCTGTTTTTTTCTCACCCTGTCGCTTCCTATTTTGTCCCAAAAATATCCAAGAACCAACAAATTAAATTGTTTGCGTATAATGAGTCTAGTGCTCAGGAAATGTCACAGGAAAATCCTCCAGGGTATTATGTGCAGGTATGGGTGCACCTTGAGCTATCCAACACAGCATGTGAACCATTACATGAGGACACATGCTTTACTTTTTGGCAACGGCCCAACGTTCTGTCATAACCCTACTAAATCATAACACTTCATAAAAACAGCAAGGGAGAAGGCTCAGAAGGGACTATGATAAATAATGTGTCACCTTTTCCACTACTTGTAAGAACACTGATCAAGAGAATAGTATTTCAGGTATGTATTTTAATATGCCTCGAGGCTACCTTGCCTAGAATCTCCTAACCTTTATTGAGGAATCTTTACATCAATTTTACTGAATTCTGAAGCAATAAAACTGACAGTAGTGAAGTCTCCCATGGGGTAGTACCATTTGAGTAGGAATTGCTTTTCTGTCTACTTGTTCAAAATTTGACGGTACTGACAGTGAGTTGGTCCTACAGGTTTTGAAAGACACAAGCCTCAAAATACTTACGTGTTCTGCTATTATTTCACCAAAAATAATACTGAGCAGAGCCCAAATTCTTTTTCAGTTTGCTGGAAAACAACTCTTTTCTACAATTTCAGCAATTTTTCTTTACATACTTACGTGTTCTGCTACTAATTTACCAAAGATAATACTGAGCAGAGCACGAATTCTTTTCAGTTTGCTAGAAACCATCTCTTTTCTGCAGTTTCAGCAGTTTTTCTATACATGACAGGTTGCAGGGCATATTTTGCACCCTAGAGGAGTAACAAAAGCATCACGTTTCCTATGTTTTGGCATCGGTGTCATTTTCGTTGGCACCTGCATCACAGTGGATTGACTAGAACTTGAAGCGCGACCAAGAGTAATGCTCCAACATGTGGCCAGGCCTTCCCTGACGAAACACGGCCTGACATTTGCTTCCAAACCTACAGGCAGGGTCAAATCTAGAGGTGTTCGGAGGCCCTGGATGGCTTCCACGGAAAATTCTTAGTCCAAGTATTACCATAAGAACAGGCTGGGGTTTAGGTCTGTACCCTCCCCCCACTGGGAAGAGAGGAATCTGAGTGGGCGACCTCTAATCACCAGCTATTGAAATCTCTGTCAAGTTCAAACCAAAGCTGGGCTGTATCCGTGCAGGGGTGGAATGCCTGTATGTAGAGATAGCGTGCCCAACAATTGGAGTGGGTTGTGAGAGCACTGGTGGGCACGGGTGGCCCTCTCTCTATTCCCACCCTAGGCAAATAACACTTGCCTGCTAACGACACCAATCTCGTGTGTGTGTGCGCTATGCGAGCCCCACCAAACAGGCACATCCGATACTATTATCGGCAGACACGTCCGTGTGTTGTGTGCCCGACAGACCGGGTGAAGGGCTTGTTGTGGCTGGGCTTAACGTTAAAACTATGCAGTAGTAGTAAACACGACAACCTTACCTGGTTTGACAGTTTTCAGAGACACCGGGTCCTTGCTGTCCTTGATCAACTCCTGGACGTCTTTTAGGGTGAATCCTGCGACTTTCGTGCCGTCGACTTCGAGGATGATGTCGTCTGAGTGGAGTTTTCCCGCTCTGTAGACTATTTTGTCGGTTTTGGCCTCCCCGATGAAGGTGAAGAGTGCGTTCTCGGCCCCTCCCTTTATAGTGAAGTTGAAGCTACCGTCTTCTGTTCGGGACACGAGGGTGTCCCGTACGCGCTGGTACCAGTGTTTACCCCCCTTCTGCTGCTTCTCCCTCCCGCCCGAGCCGGGACGTTTGTTCCTGTTCATCTCGCCCGGAATTATATATTCCCCCTACATCGAAGGCGAAGGACAACAACAACAAACTGCGTCGCAAACGGAGCGGAAAATCTGTACGGAAAAGCTTCGTCAAGCGGGACGCCTCCGGGGTCACCTCTTTTTTACTGTGGAGGTCAGTCACTCGCGAGTAGGAGTTGTTCAAAACAAACCTTACTAGACGGTTTTTCTCCAACACAGGCAAGGAAAAGGGTGCTGTTCACTTGCCAATGTCCTCCAAGGACGCTCAAAGTATGATCGATGATCAAAGAAAACAAGCAGGGCAGGAAAATCCTCCGAAATCCGCGAGAATAGAGAAGTTTTACGGTCGCTTGCAACTCTTTTGAAAAATCCTCTTGAACACTCGATGCAAACGGTCGGCGAGGGGCGTCTCTCACAGAACCAGACACGGGAAAAACGCCAACAATGTACTCCCTGTGATGAAGGCGACCCAAACAAATTCCTGCTGCATCATCGGAGTGCAATGCTGACTTCTAATGAAGGGAATTCCACTCTAAACCCCTTCCTCGGGCGAGCAAAATAACTGTTGATCGCCAGCCCAAGCTTTTCAGCCACTTAACCAGTACGCATGCATGTAACGACTCGCGGCTGTCGTATATAGCGCATTTACGACAAAAGTCGTAAATCGGGACGCTCCTAGCCGCGACGTCAAGCGGACTGAGTTGTTATTGCACCTTTATAAAATACCATGGGACACACGATCGTGAAATTAATATCATGATTGCATGTAATGTATCAGGAAAACTCCCCAGCGAACTTCATAATCAAAACAAAACGAGAAAGGTTGCAGAGAATCCCACAATGGAAAGAGATTAATCCGGTAGCTGGTTAACTAATGGGTAACTATTGCTCCGAAGACTGCATCTCTGTGGCATTGGTAAATGTCATTTGATCTCACTGTTTTTCCTATATCTGTGATTTGTGATAAGATTATATTATATTGATGAAAAACTATCTCACTTCGTTGTATTGAGCCTCATGTTACACCCTAGGGGCGAAAGTGATTTAATTCTGGTACATTTAATCCGACCAACATTCTCAGTCACGTTTATAGTACAGACCTGCCGCCATGCGGACGTTGACAGAGCTACAAGGCCTGGTAAAATCGCCACTGGAAATCAAGAACATTGAGCCACTCGGGAGAAAGAGTCAGCTGAAATGTTTTGCTAAGTTATGTCAGTATTCCAACCATCCTTAGGTAGGTAAGCAGAATGTTCAGCGTTCTTAGATTTTATAGCTTGAAACTTTCGCATGCTTTTCACATACTGCATTAGTATACTAGTATAAATGGTAGACTCAGGTGTCGCCTGGTTGCTGGTAGGGTCCACTTAAGTGGTCCAACTTGTTTCTCAGGGCACGCAAAATGGTAAATATTAGGCTATGACTTGGTGACTTGTATGCAAAGGATAGTGACCTCGTACGTCAAAGAGAAAAGTACTACCGCTTGCCACAAATCACCATAGTGGTTGGGGGATTTAAGGGATCATTTGAGGTGTGCCCAATGCAGAGGATAGCTCACTAAAGATCCATACGCAAACTGTCTAAAGAAGGGGAGGGCGGGGTGTACGTACATGTAACGTACCTACTCTTTATATAGAAGCTATCTGGCCATGTGAATACGTCTGTAAACTGCTAAAACACCTGAAATCGTGCAATGTGTCTCCAGTACTGTATGAGTCACCTGTAACGTTAAGCTTAATGGGACTCATCCTGTAGTCAGACCTAATGACCCAGAAAACGAGTAAGGCGAGTAAATGTACTAGTAATTATGACAACAGAGCAGGTCAATGCAAGATCACAAAGATCACTATTATCATTTACATTGTTTTAAAAGTTTAATTCTGAGTCGTTTTAATGGATATATATCATTGTAACAATTACCAGTAGCACAGAACTTTGGATGAATGGAAAACATTTTGTTGTGTAGTTTCAGCTGTCATGTCACACCACCTGCACGGTTAAGGTCGACGTCATGTTCAGGTGACGTCACATGGCGGATGGGGTGCAGACGACATCGCCCATCCTGCTTTCGTCACGCTACAAAAGATTCCCGCTCAGTCTCCTCACATGAAGGGCTCAGTGGTGCTACAGTCGTTATATTTTCTCGTAAGCACTGCTGTGGTTCACGCAGAGAAAAAACAAACAGTGAGTGTTATTTTATTGTGATTCAGTTGCCGGCTGAAGTTGACTGATGGAGAGCGAACAAATCGACGGAGACTCCCGGCGGCTGAAGGACTACTTCGCCGGCGCCGTCAGAACAGGGAACGGGATCGTGTTGGAGGAGCTTCTGAGCAACGGAATTTCTGGTACGTCAAATTTTCTATCTTCTTGCGTTACCATTACCTGCTCTCCCAGGCCAAGGTTTCAGAAATGGCTGGAAAGAGTAAAAGTTGGTCAAATAGAGGACATCCTATAGGAAGTTGGTCTTCCTTGCTTTGCGGCATTTGTACTTGTACTCCTGTATGTAGCGGGCTATTAACCCTCGTGGCATGCACCAATTTCTACTCACGGTTTCCAGCCACTTCAAGCTAAAGACTAGTAAAGGTTACGTTACTATCACTTGTCCAATGTTGAGCACCAGTAGGCCTGTTGCCTTTTTAGGTCATTTTCAAGTTTTAAAATCACACTTCCTGTAGGCATCGAGGTAGATCCTGTTCACTGACCCGTGGTGTGATATAACTTATCGTTGATTTTCTAAATGCTTCCTGTCTGGTGTAGGAAGAAAAGTGATTCTGCACTAATAATAAAGCAAAGCAACAAGAAGAACTCCATTGTATGTGAATTTCATGACGTTCTACACAGTGCATCGGAAGTATAGGTAGCATTGTAAGCAACTCACGTCTGTGTGCTTAAGTATTGATGAATACGGATATTGTTAGCCTTGAACACTATTTAGTTCATAAATCACACACCAGATGTCCCTGTTGTTTCTTACCGCCTTAACTTGCTATTATTATATAATGAATCTTTATTTGCATGTCCATGCCCATGGGGCTAAATGCATACATCAGAGTGTGATGTTACATGTACATCGTACTGAGTAAAATTTACAATCAAGTACAAAATGTATTTCATCTTCTACGCTACCAGAGTTGTTATTATTATTATTAAGACGATACCAAAGTCAAATTTGTCAATTCTCTGGCCATTTCTTCACCACGTAAGTTGAATCAACCCCACACTATCGCATAGTGTTATTCGTGGAGTGGAGGTGCCAAAATATTACGCCGCACGACAAGAGTGTTTTTAAAAGCTGTCAGTCATGTTTAATTTGATTACATTTTGGTATTTTGTGGTGGTGGCACAAAATGGGTGTGCCTTATGTGGGCTGTTTTAGCGCCCATATCAGAAATGTGAGACACTCATCGATGGCACAAATATGTCCAATGATGTTGAAAAGTGGAAGTAAATGACCAGAATCACACAAAACCATCTTCAATTGAGATATATAAATTTTGGTGCAAAAATGTTACATATTTTAGCTTTAATCCGTGAATAGTTTCATCAGGTTGGTAAGTCACTGAGTAAAGAGACTCTTTCTACACAACCAAGTCTTTTATTCAGCTGAGGAAGGGGGCAGACGGTCACCGAAACGTCGGCTGAATAAAAGACTTGGTTGTGCAGAAAGTCTCTTTACTCGCATTCAGCTTTAATATTTACAGAAAGTGGAAGGGTTCCTTGTAAATCTTCGCCAGCAAAGCTAAGCCAAGAGAAAGAAGGAGAAGAATATCTATAGTAACTATAGTTATATTAGAAGACGAACGCCATTTTGTAACAGAATGTGAACTGTATAGAAAAGAGAGAAATGAACTTTATATGTTTGTACAACACCTATTCCCCTATTTCGTGCACTTAAAGTAAGTACTGTAAAAAATCATATTCCTTATGCGACTAGACAACCCACCCATTGAAAAACAGATCTATGCTTTTATTTCTACAATAACTGAAAAGCGAGGAGAAGTTATATAACGATAGTTATTTACTTTTATATCTGTTAACCGTGTCCATTCATCTTGTTTTGTTGTGACCTGTACTTAGCCAAGTATGGCAGAAATGTGCAATAAAGGTCATCATTCATTCATTCTTATGTTCCGGTTTGTTTCAGCTTTAGACATGGGTAAAATTGACGGGATGTGCTGTGAGGAACATCTGACGATTTCCGGACACAGCGAAGCACTGGAAGTCGTTCTGAAACACTCCCCCGTTAAACAGTGGATCAGCGAGTACCACCAAATTCTGAAGAAACGTGAGTTGCATGATAACATTACCACAACCACAGTGTGCCTAATACAATTATCTTACTGAAGCCAACTGTGGTCTGTAAAAAGGCAAATTCCTTATTCGCGGTACTTTTTATGTTCGCGATTTTCGCGGTCACTTATGTACCGCGAACTTATCATAACCGTTAACAAATGATTCGCTGACTTTCCTTTTTTTCTGCACCTGCTGCCACCGAGAACATATATAATTCCGTGAGCATCTCCATTTTCTCAGACCGCAAACTTTCGCTACCGTGAACATTAAATGAATAGGTAGTTGGTCTACCACATGCAGTCTTATACGTGTAGTTTGTGAGCATTATCTGACAGATAGATAGATAGATTTTGTGAGCAAAAGCAGAACGTTCCACTAGTAGCGTAGCCTCTACCAGGCTTGGGGAGGCGGCTAGAAAGAGTAGAAATCGGCCAAATAGAGGGATAAGCATGCCAAGGGAGTTTGTCCGCTGAGACTGAACAGTTCACCGCACCTAAACTGTTCTCTCAACGGACAAACAGCCTTGGCATGCTTATCCCTCTATTTGGCCGATTTCTACTCTTTCTAGCCGCCTCCCCAAGCCTGGTAGAGGCTACTAGTCGCGTACATGTGACGAAAATAAACAGACATGGTAGGGCATTCGTTACAAACACGGTCCTTTGTATTTGGCTACGACCGTCAATGACGTTAAGTGACTAAACAGACAATGTAGAATTAGAAAGCTGATACTTAACTTGAAGCGCGGCGCTTTGCCCCCGTAATCAAATTTTAGGAAAGGTGCAGTGTTTACTTAACTTAAGGAGGCACTCACTGTACAGTTTCGCCAAAAAGAAGTTACTCAAGCAACTGGATATGATTTTGGAAACGGTCAGACCTTTCAGCTAGTATCCACTAGCTTTCGTCCGTGACTGAGAGGCCAAAGCAGAAATGCAGGTTTATAAGCACAAACTTTACATTGATATACAAAAAAAGTGAAGACAATTTTTTGGAAGTCGAAAAGGGAACGAAAGTCAGACAAGTCATGACAAGATAATCCAAATTAGTCAGACAGCTCCTGTTCTGCGGAACAGGAGCTTAAGTGTTATCTGTCCTCGGGGCTGGGAGCGCCAAAGTCAAGTGCCGGAGAGATCCACCCGTAGCCCACCTTCCCTGTTGAGGGTGGGGTTGTACATTCTTTCATATATTGCTTCTTTAACACCCCGTTCCCACCAGCGTGTTTCGCGGTCTAAGATATCCAGGTGGGCTACGGGTAGATATCTCCGGCACTTGTTTTTTGGCGCTCCCAGCCCCGAGGACAGATCCATAGACAACACTTAAGCTCCTGTTCCGCATAACAGGAGCTTTCTGACTAATTTGCATTATTTTGTCTTGGTCTCACAGTCACTGACGAAAGCTAGTGGATACTAGCTGAAACGTCTGACCGTTTCCAAAATCATATCCAGTTGCTTGAGTAACTGCTTTTTGGCGTATCGTATTACCTGGATGTCTAACCTTAATCGACGTACTGTAAAGTTCGTTTTGAAGAACAAGATGCAATTTCAGGGCGTCAAAGATATTCTGGATGAAGAAATCTGTCAACGATTAACACTTGCTGCCATTTCTTAGCACATTTTCCTCATTATTTTATAATCGAAGCGCTTGAAATAGTCACAAAAATAGTTTCTTTATTTTTCGGGTACCGCTACGAAACATTAACAACCAACTGACTTCAGTCAGCGACATCGCATTTTTGCCCTTACATGTATGAGTATACTATTGGATAGGGTTGATCAACTTACTACATTGAAAGAATGATCAGTTTTAAAA
The DNA here is from genome assembly GCF_001625305.1 of Branchiostoma belcheri. Classification (NCBI taxonomy): domain Eukaryota; kingdom Metazoa; phylum Chordata; class Leptocardii; order Amphioxiformes; family Branchiostomatidae; genus Branchiostoma; species Branchiostoma belcheri. The sequence goes on along the minus strand of NW_017804020.1, from coordinate 2,489,190 downwards.
TTGCATTGGATGCCTTCTATTGAAGATCGTGTCGTTTCCATGTATAACTGGCCTGTATTTCTGGCCGTTTCCCCAGACAATCCACGGGAATACCTGATCTGGCAAAAGAAGAACAGCTGCCGACCGGAAATGACGACCATGAACCACGAACTGGCCAATAGGAAGGCCGCTATGTTTGCCGCCATCCGGCACAACCGGCCGGCCTGCCTCGATCTCATCCTGACTCACGGGGTGGACTTCCGGGCCAGGGACTTCTTCCTCAACAAAGGCGTGCGGCAGCCCATGGCCACCGTGCACCTGGCAGCGGCGCTCGGTAAGCCACTCCGGAGCTGACGAACGTTGTAACACAATTTAAGAAGTGAAACGAGTTGAAGCATTGAGATCAGTATCAATACCTCATAGTCATACCTTCAGACACTTTGTTATTGCTTCGTACCACACGCCAACTCAGTTGTAGTTTGCTTGTTTCAGAAAGCTATGCCCCTTTCACGCTGCATATCTGACAAGGATCATTCCTGCAATAACAGAAAATGTTGCACTATTGACAGGATTATCATACTGCACTATTGAGAGGAAGAACTACCACCATAGCTCTCGTACACACACTCTCCAAGCAGAGGTTTGGGATGGGTGAAAAAAAATCCAGTGGAAAACAGAAACCCCGATAAAAAAGCCTAAAAACACGCCAAAAATAACCCAAAACCCAAACCTTAGCTTAACATAACATCTTCATACAGAATAAGCCCCATATGGCGAGATCTGATAGCATTTGATTTGTAACCATCCCATTCTTTTTCTGCGGCAGTATGAAGATATGTTATATGTGATATCTACGACTATACATTTTTACACAGGTATGTCGGACTGCATCGACGTTCTGATGCGGCACGAGACGAGAGCCTATGCGGACAAGTCCAACCGCGTGTCGGGAATACGATTCTACCGGCACACGCGCGAAATGGACGGCAACAACTGCTGGAAGACACCGATGATCTTCGCCGCAGAGAACGGCCACCACGAGACCATATCCCGACTGAAAAACCACAGCATCAACATAGACGGGACCAACACGTACAACCACCTGAGTTCCTGCATTAGGTTTGGAGCCGTAGACGCCATCTTTGTTTTGTGTCAACATGGCGCTACTTGCTACTCAAAGCCAACTGAAAAATTCACTCCGGAAGGTCCTCTCCACCACGCTATCAAAACCGGAAATATCCGGATAGTGGAAATCATGCTCAGAACGCTGGGAACAGTAGATTTCAGGCCGATGGTAACCGACCAGACAGATTTGCATATGGCAGAGTTGCTGAGGAAAATGTCGTCTGCACCGAGAACTCTGAGTCACCTCTGTCGTCACGTGATCAGAGGCATGCTGGGAGAAAAAAGGTGCTACTTTGGGGTAGAACTGTTGCCGCTTCCAAATAGACTGAAGAGCTTCGTCAGATTAGTTGAGTAATAGACATACATTCTCTATTGATTCGACAAAAGTAGAATTATAGTGATGGAGTGAGAAGTTGCCTATAACCAGTGAAAGACAGGTTAGATACATGAGTAGTATAGAGTAAGGTGGTCTGGGGAAAATTGCAAAAAATTCTGTTGACGGTCCAATAAAGTACAATTTGAATCGAATTCGTCTTTTTTTTTCAAGAAGAAGAACAAGGAGACGGTTAAATTGTTTATTGAATTCAGTTCAATAAGCTGTCTACTGTCTAATGGTTAAGTTACACGTGTACATGTACTTCTCCTTTGCTGAAATACTGAGAGGATGACTAGTAGATTTGTGATTGTTCTTTGATATCTATCCAAGTACTGTTGAACTAGTTCACAGTGATTGTGTTTTCAATGGACTCCATCATTTCATAGCAGTCTCAAACTTCTCGGAAATCAACATTCATACGTTGTTGCTGCATTTGTTATGAATTTATATCAGCAAATTAATTAAATAAACGCTTAGCCTGGTTACCATCCTATCTAGTCTATCTGGGCTCCCATACTCATGAGTGGGAGTCCGGTAAACTAATGCACTATAGGATGGCTGGCACCGAGGCTAGCATACCGTATGACCATTTCCACTGAATCCAAAATACTCGTACACAATGTATCTTATTTTCAAATCAACATGAGACGTTTTGAAAGGGCTAGACTTTGGTATGGATTACCATTCAACGTTATTCAAATGAATAATAGTAGTATCAGCAAAATTCTTATCAAGTACGTAAACGTAACACAAAAAAGTCTAGCGGTAATCCTATAGCGAGAACCAGCCGAGAGGGACGGTATTGGCCGCCGAGCCCCGTTGGCCTTCGAAGGGAGGACCGATAAATTAGTTATCCATGTGAATATTATCTGTTTTCAGACATTCTTTGTTCAATATATCTCCTATATGACGGTTTATCGATCCTGCTTTACGCAAGACAGAAGCAACAGCTGGTGTGTCTCTAGAGTCTAAAGAGAATCACCAGTATGTCTCTTGCCATGTGCAGTGACTATGCGAGACTTGAAAGTCAGCGACGCAGCGAAATGTCACAAAGCGTGTGTTGCGAAGCTATGTCATTTTGCTACTGACATATCAGTACAGTACAGTACAGTATTTCTGCTGTATTTGAAAGGTCCATGGACTGGTCGGGTATTGTCCAAAGTGAGGAAAAACCGGTGCATGTGTCACACTGTGACACACGCACACACGAGGACTTGAAGACAAAAGCTACCAGTCAAGACCATGGCTGTCTTTGTCAAAGGCGTGCGTCATGTTTACGTGTTTCAGCAACTGTCAATCGATAGACAGATAAGGACAAGGTACCGGCTGCTTCACACCACAGACAGTGAAGGTCGGTGCCTTTTGCTTCACTACTCAAAACAGATAACAGGATTCGTCGGGGTAGGACAAGCTTGAACCCGACAGCTATGCCGGTTACCAGGCGGCAGGTTGTGACCCTGTTTGCATCAGCCATGGGAGGGATGTACTTTGCTACCCTGCTCTACATCTTCCCCAAAGTGTTCAAGGACGAAGACTCAAGTCCATTGCCCAGAAGGTAAAAATCACATTGTGTATGTGTATATATTTATTAGGAGTTTAAATGATGTAAACTGTATCTCTGTTATATATTTTGCGTGCCTTGTACCTCTTCCCTCATGACTTCAATGAAAAGCGGCCTGTTGGCCAATTTCAGCTTCTCGTGAATAAACAAAAGTTTAAAGAGACAGTATAATGTTAGGACCTTTTAGCTGTAACAGATGTGTGTAACTGTATGCATGCAAAGCATGTGTACTAGATGTGTATAACATGCAAACGCACGTGTATTTGAATGTGTACTAGCTTAAGCTCATACATGTATCATTTCCATGGAAATGCAAATAGGACATTCTTACAGTCAATAATTTAGTATATGAAGACCAAAGAATATTTGGCACTTTATATAGAGACAAAAATTTTGATATGAAGTGCCAGATTGGCCATAAACTGGTACTCAGGGAGCTAGCATCCTACTAACCGTTATAACTGAGAAAATACTCCAGTTCTTGAAATCCAATGCAACTTGTCCATCAATATGGTGTACTCTAGCTTAGTACGACGTGATGCACATTTTACAACGTCTGAGGACTTGTTTTCATACAGGGAAGGACAAAGCAGTCACCTTTCTGTGGTCAGGAAGGTGTACCTACAGGACGACAGTACCGGAAAATCCACCATCACTCCGGAGAAGATTCCAAGCGAAAGAACTGAGAACTCTACACAGCTTTCGATTTTGTCTCCATTCAAGGTGTTCGTGTACGACCTTCCGCCGGAATTCAACTCTGACCTTGTCCACTGCATCCAGGTTAAGAACAGGTGCTACCAACTCCAGGACTACGGCATGGGGTTGGAGTTCGCTCGCTACGGGAACGTGTCGTTCCGAAGCACGCACATGTTCGCGCTCGAAGTCATCCTCCACCGCAAACTCCTGTCCAGTTCGTACCGAACGCTCGACCCCGAGAAGGCAGACGTGTTCTACGTCCCCTACTACCCCGCACTTGCGGCCGCTTGCGAGCCGATGAATGTTATCGACAACCCGGTACTAGACAGAGAACTGTGGCAGTTCGTCAGGGTAAACTATCCTTATTTTGACCAGGGAAAACCACAAATCATGGCTCTGGGCAGAATAGAGAGGGAGCATGCTGATGTCACGGGAGGGATCCTGAAAACTCCGGAGTCTCGCTCGGTAACGTTCGTCGGCATCGAACACGAGTCGGACCCGAGGACGCTGAGATACATCCGACGGAGCGGGTTGTCAATGGTGGTGGCACCGTACCCTTCCTTCGGACATCTCATTTCTAACAACAACGACTTTGGTGTAGAATCAAGGCACGAAAAAACTTCGGACATGTCAAGGGACGTGTTTGTGTTGTTCGCAGGGAGCAGGCGAATGTCCCACGACATAAGGCGGATTCTCAGCCGACAGCTCAGCCCAACATCAGAAAAATATTCCTCGTCTTCTTCACTGAACAACAAGCAGAACGTGTGGTTTATCACGCAAGAATGTAGACACAGAAGCTGGCAGGGGGATCTGGTCGAGTGGATGCACCACTCTGTCTTCTGTCTCCAGCCTCCAGGCGATTCGCCGACTAGAAAGTCGTTCTACGACGCCGTTCAGTGCGGATGCATCCCTGTCATATTCAAGCTAGACTACGAACCGGTGTACCCGTTCGACGACGTTTTGGACTACTCCAAATTCACGGTCAAAATCACAGACGACGACTTCTTTCAAGAGAAACGGTCCATCAGCGACATCTTGCGGGACGTCCCACAAGCGCAGATCACTGCAATGCAGGGCGAACTCCGACAGGTGGCACCCCTGCTGCAGTACTCGTACCCGCCGTTACCAGAAACGAAGGACGCGTTTGATATGGTTATGAACGAAATAGGACGGACAAGGGGAGGCAAAACTTACGTCAGACGCCGCTATGGCAATAAAGTAAGGAAAGTTGCGGGGAGGGGGGCAGGAGGCTGGATTGTGGAGTAACGGAGCCAAAAATACTAAAAAGCTCGATTTTTAGTGGAGATGTTTTCATGAATACTAAAGCACTATATTTGCTACAGCATAGACCACAAGACCGATAGAATTAATGGGGTTACTACTTAGCCTCGGCTGGTCCGAGGGTAGCACATCTGAATGTCTTTGTAAAGTAGTCCCAATGATGGGCTCTTCTTGTTGAATGCATACACCTTTACAATATCGATTGATAGGTTTGCAGCTTCTCTTATAGAGCTTACAGTATGGTCGCAACATGTTTTTGGAAACGGAGTTCAAACGGTCGAAAATTGATGCGCGCGCGAATGTCATCCATATAATGGAGTCAATGTGGCCTAATATAGTATCAACTAAATGCGTAGAAAGAATACAATATGCATGGGATATTAGTATCTTTATTAGTCAATGTGATTAGTCTGATGTCATTGTGAGTCCACTTTGTGGTCACGATTTCCAGGTTACTGTCGGCAGATGACGCGTCATGGCGCACAGATAACGCGTGATGACGCGTCACGCAAGTGTTGTACACTCTAAGCGGTGGTGTCGGAGCCGAAGGTTTGCTGGTACTGGTTCTGGATGGAGGCCACGATGGTCTGGGCGTCCTGGATGTACGGGTCGGCCACGTTCAGGATGTCCTCTGTGGCATGATCATGGTTGAAAAAACAACATATATTACTTTCACAGACGTCAACTAGCGAGTTTTAGCGGTACTGCAGCAAGGGACATAGTGAATAGGAATGTCTTGCCTAGCCTGGTTGCCAGACCCATAGCACACCAGGCCCAAAGTTATCGTCGCACACTGGATAACTTTGGGCCTAGTGTGCTATGGGTCTGGCATCCAGGCTATGCCTTGCCATGCCACAATGTTAAATAGATGTACGACTGAGCTTCTGTTGTAAGCCAAAACTGCACTTCCTCTAACCTTCCTTTACCATTCAGTGTCCTGTACCTAATCTCCAAAACACAGCTGTGGGCACAACTTGATATTACAGTACATTCATATGGTTCCAGAGGTAGAAGTAGTGCATAACAGAATCTAACCTGATTACCAGACCTATTTGGGGCCCTATTTTAGCCCTCGAGTCTATAACGTCTCCGCAGATAGGAAAGGATATAGACTCGGAAGCTAAAATAGGTCTGGTGACCAAGATGGGCAGCATCAGCACAATCATAGGGTAGATACTAGTCTCGCTCTCTGAGCCGAGAGGTCTGTACTCACGGTAGGTCTGCTGCAGCGAAGCCTGCACGTTGTTGACCAGGGCGGTGCCGTGGTCCAGGACCTGCTGACCAACGGTGGTGGCCGCGTCAACAAGCTGTAATCACACCATTCCGTTATCAACCTCATTATTCAATGTCAGAAGTGAGTGACTTGAAAAACATCATCAAGTATTATCCGTGTATACAAGCGGATATAAAGGAAAAGCAGATCGTATGTCTATACCGGTTGATAACTGTTGTAAAATAGAGTAGTATAAAGACTGTGTAAAGGCTGGGGCCGCCTGTATATAGAATGATCCTGTCAATAGTAAAAAATGTGCACTACTGACAGGATCATCACGTCAATAGCAGAAAATTTTGCACGAAAAAAAGCACTATTGATGATACTGTCAATAGTGAAACATCAATAGTGCTATTTTTTGTTATTGCCAGGATGATCCTTTCAAAAGTGCAACAATTTCTGTCATTGACAAGATGATCCAGTCAATGGTGTAACATTTTCTGTTATTATAGTACAGCATTCTGTCAATAGTGCAACGTTTTCTGTTATTGAGATGATGATTCTTTCAACAGTGCAAAATTTTGTGTTATTGACAGGATAGCTATTCCCCCGTGTACATGTATGCCTGCGGTACCCTACCTGGTTGAAGGCCAGTGCGGCAGCGTCAATGGCGGGCTGGAACACCGCAGCTGCGCCGGCGGCAAGGTCGTCAAAGAACCCGCGGGCACGGCGCTGGTGGGAAGGAACCAGTGGTTAGTATAACGCAGACTAGATCTTCAGTACACTCTTGATCTAGTCATCAACTTATTTTTAAAGTGTGCAAGAGAACTAGGGGTTCTAACATTTACTTGCTAGAATTGTTTTCTTAAAGAAGTGAGGGTTTTTCCAGAGAACCGTTACGTTAAGCCCCTGTATGTCACACACTGAGAACCCCCCACCCCCTATCACGGACCAACCGAGGTTGGCTTAAGGTCGGAAGATGCCTGATTAGATTTAGTCCACGCCTAACTTTTGATACGAATCGAATATGAATTTGACCCACCTCCTTGCTGACGGCGTTAGCGAGCTGCTTGAGGAGCATGTTAGCCTTGTACTCCAGTCCCTGCCGCCCGATCAGCTGGATACCCTTCATAGACGCACGGACTGGAAGGTAATATGTGATATGACATATCTGGTTAGTAGTTCAACAGGACGGCTAAGACTATGTAAAAAGTATTGGATGCACGATAGTCTTCATTAGATAATAGTTACTATTTAGTATCTTATTGGTGTCTTCGGATAATGATTTTGGAAATGACTTTATGTACAGAAATGTAAATCTTCTAGATCTGTCACACTCACACAATCAAAACCTTCTCCCGGTCGACCACCGACCACCAACCGAGGTTAGTGGTATGTTGGAAGCAGTCTGTCCAGATTTAGGCCACGCCTCCCGAATTTGACTGTCTAGCACGCCCCAACCACTGCTGACCTACTGCCAACCACTAGCCAACCAGTTTCCAACCATGACCCAGCCTGCCACCCACTCAAAAATGTTTTAAAACATTTTGAAACATTTGGTTGGCGCAGCCGAACAGTTGCCAACCACAACCGACTTTGCCCAACCTACTCCGAGCCGTTGTTGTGGGGAGTTCGGCAGTGTTCGGGAGGCCATATTCGGCTATGTGTGACGGGGGCTTAAAGATAATGTGTGGATAAAGTTTTTTCCTTGTACTCACTTCCCTTGGTGGCGGGCCGCGGTTCCGCGAACAGAGTGTTAACGGCAGTGGTGAGGGACTGCTGCACGTTCTGGATGGTCTGAGTGGTGTGCTCCAACAGGGTCATCACTCCATCATGCAGGATCTGCCCGATCTCAGTCTGGAACTCAAGCTACAATGAAAACGTGTTGAAGATGAATATCATTTTCTTAGGACATGTCCAGCCTACACTGTAGATAAACGAAATGAATATGATCACACGTAAATCTAGTAAACCTTTGCCAAAGACAAGCATAGACATTTTCAATCTACTTATGCAATGCCCCGACTCCACATCTACGTATCTAGGCCAATTTGTATCTGGCGCCTTTAGAAAAGAAAGATTTGTGACAGACAAAAAATGTTTAATTATAACGTTCACCATGTCAATACGCCATTTACGTTCATATTTATGTGGTCATAGTTTCAAGGAATAGACTAGTGTAATGATCACATTGCCATTGTTGTCATACATTCTACCCTGTAGAGGGGTCAAGGGTCACGCCCAGCAATGGCTGCCATTTTGGGGATGTCCCAGCACTGGGGAAGAATCTGATGCCATCCTCAGTGGGGGAGTCCCAAATGGCCAGCTTTTCAACATTGCTGGATAGTTTGGACAGGGCTTAAAGTTATTTTGAGTTCCTTTTTTGGTTTTTGTGTATTAGTCAGACATAATGTGACAAGCATCTCCAACAGTGAGTATGCCCCCCTCCCACCCCTACCAGCTTTTGTTTATGAGTTATCAGATGTTTATTCTGTTTTCTCCCCATACTACAATTTACAATATTGTGACCCTTGACCTGAAAGTTGAGGTAGATCACTACCTCAGGCGCATTTGAGTTCTACTCTCCTTGCGGCAAGAGGGCGCATGTCAAGATTGACAATGGCGGCCAGTGATCACAAGCAGGGAGTCCTGAGACCTGTGCTGGACTTCATCGCTGGATGGAGACGGTGAAGGGCGGAAGTAGGTGCCTTGAAGGATTACCTACAACGGCCACTGGACTACGTGAAGGAAAACACACATGAAAAACCATGCTGTAGGAGTTGCGACCACAGTAGTTATATAGCAATGGAAAAGACAAGATGGCAAGGCAATACAACACTAGGGTTGAAGTCCCTAATCAAGCTCTCTTTGCTGAACTGGATTCAAGGAAATCACAGGACGGCTTACCCCCAAATCCGCAAGGAAGGGGCAGGCTTGATTATGGTTCTGGCAGGGAGAGAAGAATGGTGAACTGCAGATCTATAACTACTATATCAACTCTGAATGTAAGGACAATCAAGGAGACACAGAGGAGAGAGGAATTGTCAACAAATATGGCCATACAAGGCATTGATGTACTGGGAATACAGGAACACCGCATTGTGCATGAGGATGAAGCCCGGTATGAAAGCATACATGGTAACACCCTAATAACTACGACAGCAAGTAGAAACCTGGCTGGTGCAGCAGTTGGCGGGGTGGGGATATTGCTGAGCACGAAAGCTTTCAACTCACTGGCAAAGGTGACTCCATTCAACGGGCGAATACTGATTGTAAGCTTCCAGGGAAATCCAGTAACGACCATAATAGTTACATACTGCCCTACCAACGTAGCAGATGAAGACATCATAAGTGAGCACTACGATGGTCTCAGGAGGGCAATACAGTCTGTCCCAGCACACAATCTCCTGATGGTTGTGGGAGACTTTAACGCCAGGCTAGGAGATGAAGAGGCAAGGTACACACTACACAGTGAAACTAATAGAAATGGCAGGATGCTATTAGAGCTGACCAGCGAGCAAAACCTGATTATCTGTAACACAAGATTTCAGAAGAAAGCGGGGAAACTGTGGACCTACATGAGCCCGGGAGGAAATAGGTACCAACTAGACTACATTCTGATTCGTAGGAAGTGGCAAAACAGTATGCTAAACGCAGAGGCGTACAGCACTTTTGCGAGCGTAGGCTCTGACCACAGGATTGTTTCAGCTCGAGTAAGGCTCAGTCTGAGAAAGAAGAAGGCTGAACCAAGGAAGAAACGGTATGACTGGGGAGCCCTCAGAGTGAGCACAGACCTTCAGGAGTGCTATGCCATAGAAGTATGCAACAGATTCCAACCCTTGTACGAAGAAGGTGAAACCGCGACAGAGAGGTATGAGAGGTTTATAACAGCAAATGAGGAAGCAGCAGAGGAAGTGATCCCTGTCAAGAAAAGAGAAAAGAGAGCAGAATACTCCAGTGATCCACGAGTGACACAGGCCAGGGATGAGGTCAACAAAACGTACGAAATATTCTTACAAAATGGACATGAAAAGAACAGGCAAGAACTCAAACAAGCCCGAAGACGACTAGAGGAAACATATACAGAAGTCGCAGAGGAAGATCTTGCACAGAAAATTAGGAAGGTTGAAATGTCACATGAGAACAACAGACATGGGCAGAGCTGGAAGTTGATAAAAGAGATAACTAACAGGAATGAGGGACAGAAAAGCTTGCTGGAAGGGAACACACAAAAAGAGAGACTGGAAAGATGGTATAGCCATTTTAAGAACCTCCTTGGAAACCCCCCAGACATAGTAAATGAAGATGAAGAGATTCCAACTGTCCTGGAAGACCTAGACATAAAGGTGGGCCCCTTTGATAGGGAAGAATATGAGAATGCAAGGAAGTCACTGGTTGAGGGAAAAAGTAGCGGTGAGGATGGGATTCCGCCTGAAGTGCTGAAAAGGTGTAAAGATCTGGACGGGATAATTTTGGACTTCTGCAACAAGGCACTGTGCGAGGGTGAGAAGCCGGCACAATGGAGTACCTTAAACATTGTGCCCATACCAAAATCCGGGAACCTCAGGCTTCCAGGGAACTACCGAGGCATCAGCCTGAGCTCTATTGTTGCCAAGACATACAATAGAATGATTCTTAACAGAATAAGACCGGCTCTGGATAAACATCTGAGAAGGAATCAGAACGGCTTTAGGGTGGGAAGATCAACTGTGGGACATATTCTGGCACTCCGCAGATTGATTGAAGGTATCAAGACCTACAACTTGACTGCAATAATAACATTTATTGACTTTAAGAAAGCATTTGATACCATACACCGAGGCAAGATGCTTAAGATTCTTCGAGCATATGGCATACCTGAGCAGCTGGTGGGAGCCATAGCCAGTATGTACCAGGGCACAAAGGCGAAGGTCATCACCCCGGATGGAGAAACGGAGCTCTTTGAGTTGTACGCAGGGGTGCTGCAAGGGGACACACTTGCTCCATACCTTTTTGTGATAGTCCTTGGCTATGCACTGAGGGCTGCTATAGAGGGTGGGGAGGAAGAGCTTGGTCTGCATATAGAGAAGAGGAGGAGCAGAAGAGTGGGCCCGAAGGTAGTCACTGATCTGGATTTCGCTGACGACATAGCGCTTCTGTCGGAGGCAATCCAACAAGCTCAAGTGCTGCTAGGGCGTGTGGAGAGTTCAGTGGGAGAAGTCGGTCTTCGCATGAATGCTGGAAAGACAAAGTTTATGGCTTTCAACATTCCGGCTCCATACAACCTCACAACAAATGATGGTACCAACCTAGATGAGGTAAAGGACTTTAAGTACCTGGGGTCTAGAATGGAGAGCACAGCAAGGGACATCACTGCAAGGAAAGCAGCAGCCTGGCAAGCTTGCAACAAGCTGAAAAACATCTGGAGATCGAACCTCTCACGTGGATTGAAGGTGAGGCTCTTCCTCTCGACTGTTGAGGCAGTCCTCCTGTATGGATGCGAGGCATGGACTCTAACCACCAAGCTAGAAAAGCAGTTGGACGGATGCTATACGAGGTTGCTAAGAACTGCACTCAACATCCACTGGTCACAGCATGTTACGAACAGGGACCTTTACGCCGACCTACCAAGACTCTCTAGCAAAATTAGATCAAGAAGGCTTAGGTTTGCAGGACACTGTCATAGGAGCAGAGAGGAGATTGTGGCCGAGCTGGTACTGTGGACTCCCAAGCATGGGAGGAGGAAGGCCGGCAGACCGGCTGCAACCTACATAGACTGCCTAAGGAGAGACACTGGCCTGGAGGTGGACTACTTGGGTCAAGTGATGGAAGATAGGGAGTGTTGGTCAGCCATTTTGTCTCGAGGCCAGGGACACCAGGACTCGACATAAGTCAAGTCAAGTCTACCCTGTACAACTGTCGAGCAATAAATATATATCATTTATTAACATTCGTGCTCTTGCTGCTGCCATTTCTGTGGGTAAGGCCAAGTTGATTTGATTACATGGATGGCATCCCCTGGGAATGGAATCATAAAACTGACGCAAGCGTGCAAATAAAAAAGTTTGGAAAAAGTTGCCTTCATTATCTACGTATACCTGGTCATGAAAGTTGAACAAAACTTTGGCTGTGAATAAAAGAGTTGGTTGTGTAAAAAGAGTCTCTTTACTCAGTGACTTACCAACCTGATGTAACTATTCACGGATGTAAATTTGTCCACAAATATCTCAAGAAGAGAGAAGATGTAAATCATACTACCATATATTTTAGGTAATATATGTATATAAAACATAGCATAGTTTTCCTATTACTCTCTTGGAGCTAACTTAATTACTGCATTTAGCCCTATTGGGGCATGAATATATGAAGCACAAGACATTTAATATTCAGTAATGAGGTTGGTGAATGGTCACCTGAATGCTGCAAAAAGTTGTGTATGTAGTGAATGTCAGCTTGGATTATTAAATTAGCAAGGCCCTTAAACACACACTCTTTCTGTGCCAAGGCCACAAACCTTAAGCTTAGAGCATTGTTTACTTTGCCAGGTAAAGTCAAACACCTGATCAGTGTAAACAAACGGCCTGAATACAAATGCCATTCAGCCGAGGTGCGCAAGGCCTAGGAAAAAATGCTGTGTTTCCTGTTTCCCGACCGACCCTGGAAAAAACTGCCAACCCTAGCCCTTTTTTTGGGTGGACCCCACCTGCGCGGGACATAAATACTTTTTTGAGCGGATCAACCTTTTCTAGCTCCATGATCTGACACCTGAGTGATAAAACGTTGTAAAACGTGTTTTTTAAACATTGACGTTGAATGTAAAATGCCCTCATGCAAGTATTTTACTTTCAATTGCTAATTTACTGCATTGTACAGTTGGACCCGTATAGACATAAAAAAAATAAAACAAAAAAAAAAAAGACTAGTACTAACCTACCCATTGACCATAATTTTTTTCACGACTCTAACAAGAAACACAACATTGTTTTCCCTAGGCCTAACTGAAACTCTAGACGGCTCAGACGTCACGGGTTTGAAAAACACAGCAAAATGGCGGCTGCACCGTCTAGCTTGGGGACACAAATCCGTGAAGAACTGTCCTGCAGCATCTGCCTGGAGCTGTTCACCTGGCCCAAGGTGCTGCCCTGTCAGCACACCTTCTGTCAGGACTGTCTACAGGACCTTGCTGGGAGGGGAGGGACCTTCCAGTGCCCAATCTGTCGTCGACAAGTCACACTGCCACCCCAGGGGGTCACAGGATTGCCCGACAATCTCATGGCAGCAAATATGTGTGAAAGATTCCAACAGCAGACTACACTGTCAGTGGAAACAAGGGAACAACAACTCAAGTCTGCAAACAGGTGCAGCTTTCACCCTTCTGAGATGCTCAGACAGTTCTGTAAACAATGTCAGATTCCAATTTGCGAACAGTGTTTTGAAGAGGCTCATGACAATCATCTCACAACAACTGTCAAAAAAGCTGCACAAGAAAGGAGTTCCACAGTCCAGGCCTTGATCAATGATGGACGAAATATCATGGAAAGTTACTTAAGCTTCCTCAGAAGTCTGAAGGAAGAAGAGAAAACCCTCAACGAAAAGAAACAGCAGAGAGACAACAGCATAATTCAGGCCTACAACCAAATGGTGCAGAAACTCACCCAGAGAAAAGACCATCTCTTGGTTGAATCGGAGGAAAACCACACAAAAAACTTGGACAGCATACAGACTGAAAGGGACCGATTGTTGGCAGATATCAATGAACTGTCTGCTGCCTGTGATCGAGCAGAACAACAACTGCAGCAGGGAGGGGTCGAGTTTCTCAGTCAGCAAACCGCTCTGACAGAGGTGGTAGGAAAGTACAGAGGAAAAGCAGCACCAACTCCTGTACAAACCCAGCCTGCTGTCTTTCAGCCCACAGACACCCCCGTGCCAGTATTGGGACATGTGACGGTCCAGTCTCTCCCATCTGCACCAATCCCAGCAGCACCAGCAGCAAGGGGCACAGGTCATCACCATGGTAACCAAAGGCAACAGAAGCATCAGCCTCAGAAGGTGACATTTGGTGGACGGGGATCAGAAACGGGACAGTTTCCATTTGGTATTACATTGTCAGATGAAGGGGAGATCTTTATGGCAGACGTTTGGAATCAGAGTATCCAAGTCTTCACCCTGCAGGGACAATTTGTCCGACAGTTCCCAACAGTCGTGTCAGGTGAAGAGAAGATGTACCCACTTGATGTGGCCCTGGCTGGGGAGGGGAACCTGTGGGTGGTGGGGTACACAGACTCTACTAACTTTGCTGTGCAGTACAACAAACAGGGCAGGGCGCAGAGGAAGTTTGACCTACAGAAGACAGGGTGGATGAGAGGAGTTGCCGTGGACACCAGGAGGAACCACATCCTCATCACACAAGCCACGGGAGACGAGAACAACCGACGAGGTGAAGTTTTGGTGTTCAGGCCAGATGGGACACTTGTGAGAACTGTAGGTCAGCAGCAGGGGATGAAGTTCCCACGGTACATCACTGTGGACGGGGAGGGGAACATTCTTGTGTCAGACATAGACAATCATGGTGTCTATGTGTACAACGACGAAGGGCAGTTTCTGTTCCAGTTTGGAGGTAAGGGAAGTGGTGAAGGTCAGCTGAAGGATCCCCGTGGCATCTGTACAGACGGGGCAGGTAACATCATCGTGGCAGACAAGGGAAACAGCCGTGTGGAGATGTTTGACAAGACAGGGAAATTTCTCAAACACATCACTATAGGCATGAAGGGGCCTTGGGCTGTTGCCATGGCAAGACAGGGACAGCTGGTAGTAACTGACTGTGTGGAGTGTAACGTCAGCATATTCCAGAACTTCTGAATAATCTAAGTGAGGTGAAACTTAAAAGACTTGGTTGTTGTTAAAGAGTATGGCGAATACTGGCGGACTCTTCATTTTCATTTCTTCTCATTTTTTTCTAGAATTCTTTTCCTTTGGAATTGATTTTGTCATTCTACGACATAAGTACATTTTCCAATATTTGTTTTTCAATTTCCGACATATATTTGCTTATATTACAGCTGCTTTGTACGATTTACAGTATGGTCAAAAGTTTTTTTTGGAAACAGACAGAAATGCAAGTTCTATTTACATTACGCGTCTTCAGCTTTGGTGGTGGCATGAAAATATGTACAAAACTTGAGTGTGCCGTCACCATGTACTGTCATTCAATGCAGTGCAATACAAAAACCTGTAACTGTCTCCTCTTTCTACCCGACACCAGAGTGTTGAGCTCGTCGACGCCATCGATAGTCGATTTTACAGTCAACATGTGTCTACTACCCATTATCAGCTCCAGTTTACGTTTTTTAGTACCCTATAGCCACAAAACACACTTGTGTATGTGTGTGCACTCACTACGATACCTGTAACCTGGTATCCAGTCTATCGTGGTTGGGGCAGGCTGTTTCCGGGGCTCTCATATAAGTTTTCCCCCGCCCAGTACAACAGACCGCCCCGCAGGAGTTTTACACCTGCAGGAGCTCTGCTAATAGAGTTTGGCACGCCGTGAAAAGCCTACCGGGGGAACCTCGTTCAGGCCGGCGGGGAGGAGATTCAGCAGCCCCGGAGAAAACCCGCACCAACTACGATAGACTGGATACCAGGTTACCATACCTGTCTCCTCTTCCTGCCGGACACCAGAGTGTTGAGCCCGTCCCCGATCCCGTCGATGGTCTGTCCCACGGTCTCCTGCAGCGCCGCGCCGGTCTCCAGCACGGTCTGCTCGTCCACCCACCCCCAGTCCGTCAGCACGCCGCCGACCGTCTCCACCGCCGTGCCGGTCAGCTGCTGGGCGGTCTGGCCGATGATGGGCGTGTAGGTCTCCAGGAGATCTGTGGGGTAGGAAGAGACAGGTATGATTTCATTGGGTATACAAGTCTATGCATGTGCCTGTAACATTGTATATTATTGTATCATAGAAGTTAATCTGTGTTGGTAGTTACATGTTTGGAGTTAAAACTTCAGATCCAACACAAAGCGTTATCTCACGTATAGCTTTCGACCTGGTCTTGCTAAGTAGACTGACCCAGACCTGAGGAAGACCAGAGTGATTGGTCGAAAGCTCTAGATGAGATACCTGTTTGTGTTGGATCTAACGTTTTAACTCTAAACATGTATATTATTGTGTTGTAGTTTTCATGACTGTATTTTTAAATGTGTGTGCCCAGGGATATCTCAAAAACAGATCTGTATATCTGAGGTGAAATAAATAAATAAACTTGAAACTTGGTAGTGTGATCACATATGGCAAGTTTAAAGGCGTCAAAACAAAAATATTCTGGATGAGGATATATTCTGGATGTTGACATTTACTACCACTTCATATATAGCACATTTTCGTCATCAGTTTATACTTTTTGTAGTTTTTGCATTTGGAGTAGCCCCCAAACTACGTGAAGTCTCTCTTTAGTTTTTTGGGCACCACCCATGATAGCTAGAACCAGCCTACGGCACAAAACAAGCACAGTGTCCGTCAGTGACATTCCATATTGACTCTCAGATATCAGTATGCTGTGAGATAGGATTGATTCAACTTACTACAAAGAATGGCCAGAAAATTGCATCACTGCTATATATAGGTTTCAGTACTGTGACAAACAACTTTGAAGAGGTTTTGAGAACACCACAAGTTAAGAAGAAGCAAAGACAGCTCTAGCAATGCAATCAGTTTCAGTTAAAGCGGGACGTAGTCAGTACGTACCTTGGGCCGTCTGCTGTGCAGAGCCGAGAAGAGGGTCGATGAAGGTCTCGTGGATTGTACCGAGGAGACCCGAGATGAGTCCCGCGTTCGCACAGGCGAAGAGCGCGCATAGTACCAGCACTGTCTTCATCTGTAGGACGGGAAGGTAAAATCCTTATGAATGCCATCACTAATGAACAAGGTGTCCACAAGCTTTAAGGCTATTTTCTTGCAAGCAAAGCAATGGAAAGCATTCTAGGCTATGTAGCTCAAACGAAGAAATGCGATCATTCTTTCATTTCAAAATTGTCTGGTAGCCGTGTGTCTGCACATATGGGACGACCATTTTAAGGCATCCAATGCAATTCAGGACGGCAAAAGTAAAAATATTATGGATGAGGAAATCTGTAACACCCATGAACACCCATGGATTTTTGTCCGATAGATATCAGCCATATGGTAAAGAATTGTTTCAACTTACAACATTAAAACGATGTCCAGAAAATTGACATTAAAATATCCAGTTTTGCCGCCCTGAAATGCCATTGGAAGCCTATATATATTATTCTATGCATTGGATGCCTATTTCATTCTATGCAACATAATGCTTGCAGTTTATGTATTGCGTAAATAATACCTTGTCCAAATAGTTCGCTTTCGTACGAGAGAGAGGGAGAGTGAAATCGGCCTGTCTCACGGTTCAGATTCCCGCCAAAAGCTGCCCATTTCTCCGGCGGTTACATTTATAAGGCCACAGCAAGTAATTTCTATGGATGACGTCCACTGGAGACCTTAAATCTAAGTGCGAGAGCGCAAAAAAAAGACAAGAAGGGCCGAACAAAGCAAGATGCCTAGATCTGAAATATACTAAGGGATGACAAATGTTAGGACACAAATTGAATGACAGAACACAGTGTAACAACAAACAGGTCTTTTATTCGTCACGAAAACGGCAATAAATCAGTGGAACAGAAGTTGTCGTCCTGTCCTGTTTCTTTCCTTTATTCACATCTTTCCTTATCCCACTGTCGTGACTCTTTGGTCATTGTTACAACAAGCGGAATCTCTTGTTGAATGCCAATATCAATGCGTGCGCGGACATCATCCATAAAAATTACATGGTGTGGCCTAACCAACGTTTGTGCCGACCGTCCAAAGTTCGCCCTGACGCAACGGTGCCGTACCTCACGCCATCGGGCCGACATCCGAGGACAAATACAGCTGTTTACTTTCACAGTCGGTCTTTCCGGACGCAACATAGTTAGTAGCTCATGTGTCCTTGTCGGTATGATGTACAGCAACCGATGACTCGTAGCTGTATGTAGAATATTGATATACGAATTTCGTCACTTTACTCAGGGGAAAATGAGTATGTTTGTTGTCAGTTCATGCGTTTGTCAGCGTTGGTGGCATGGTGCCGTCACCATGTCTTGTAATAATGTCATAAATATATAAATATAATATTCATTCTTCAAGCTGACCAACATCTCGCACACACAATCATCTTGAGCCACATAGTTTCTGTTTAGAACTTTTAATCAGTTTGTCAATAGCTTGTAGCCGATTTATCAATTATCATGAATTCCTCTTAAACTCTAGATCATAAATGTCTTGTTCAACTGAAGGGATTATCGATTTTGTAAAGTTATATTCATCTTAGTATGCGTTTACCTCTCCATTGGGCAACAAACCGTAGTTTTGATGCCCGATTCCACCACTGTAAGAAACATCAGAAACAATTTAGTCAACATGAAAACGTTTGGGCTGTATGTGAGAAACTTTTTGCTAGGTGCTGGATGTCAGAAAAACTGGATGGGACAGAAAACGGCATCCTCCCTACCATCGACTAAGCTGTCAGGAATATTCTACTATGTTTTACTGCCTGCATTAAACTCTTCCTTCAAGTACATCTTAAAGCATGCGTAAAGGCAAACGTGAAGGAAGAAACCGCACATTTAAGCATGCATTTCTTCGCTTCATTTTTTGCAGTGAAATTTGAATTCTAATCATAAGTTTGTTTAATAGGACAACCCAACCCAAGGTTATACATGGTTTATTTTATCTCACACAACGTGTACCCAGCTGCTACGTCCCACGATCCTGCAGATTCCAATATAGCCTCTACAAGACAGTTTGCCACTCCCAAACTGTTCTCTTAGCGCGGACCAACTCCCCTGGCATATCATCTGTCTACTTGGCAATTTTCAACCCTTTCCTATCGCTTCCCGAAGCCTGGCAGAGGCTAACCACAATACAGTGTTAAACATTACTGCCAAGAAATTTGTTACATGAAGACGTAGGTATTAAAACTTATCCTATGCATTACTTGATTATAACATTGATCAGCCAAGTGCTCTATCGATTGTTAGATTCACTGATAGATAATAACATTTATTTATGGACTGTGCTGACAGAAAAAATCCACCTCCACACACCTGTTAGGGGAGGCTCCCTGAATATCACTGCAGTACCGATAAAATCCGCTGTTTGGTACCTGTTAATTTGTTTTTTTTTAACCATGACAATGCCACAGAGGACATCCTGAACGTGGCCGACCCGTACATCCAGGACGCCCAGACCATTGTGGCCTCCATCCAGAACCAGTACCAGCAGACCTTTGGCGACGATACCATCGCTTAAAGAAACAAGCATCGACGGAAACGAGTTGCAATAAGATACAACATCGAGATCTTGTATCTGAAACGTCTGACGTTTTCAAAATCATATCCAGTTGCTTGAGTAACTGCTTTTTGGCGTATCGTATTACCTGGATGTCGACGTCTAACCTTCATCGACGAGATCTTGTATCGATGACTAAAATTGAGTAAGACAAACGTCTGCTTTTCAAGTGTCATCTTTTGACGATGAGTGTTACAAAAATGAATACCATTGCTAAGACAGGTTACAAGCAATGTCTATGACCAAGTTGAAAATAGATATCTAATTGAGGGTCGACAGGAAGTAAGTAGACAAACAATCTACAAATTGGCTTTTCAAATAAGCGGCTTCCACTGTATTACACATTCTTAGGGACACCTGCCCTTAGTATGTGGTCTTTTCTGAATATTTCACCCACTGTTGTCACCAGACGTAAACTGAGCAACCTGTACTGTTGTGCAAATGGGCCCATCATAGCAGTTTTTCCGGACAACTTTAGAGAGCCACGTGACAAGTCACAGGCCTTGTAAACGTCTATTTCTATTTCATCATCACATGAGGCTCGTCAACAGTGTTTGTTCCTCCGGAACTGATTCCTACTCGATATCTGTTCGTTAATCGTTAATCCTCCGGAACATTCCTACTCGATATCTGTTCGTTTATCTGTGCGTATACTAAGTAAATCCTACAAGCGAGGCCATCAGGGATCCGGCGGAAGCAATCGCCGGTAGAAAACTTGTCCGAATGTTGTCCGAATGAAGGACGCCTCAACAGATGGGAGGAATACACAAAAACGTGGAAGTTTTTTTGTTAGGAACACACTAAGGACATGGGCAATGTGACGTACACTAAAGTTACAATTTATTTTGTTACGCCACAGACAAACAAATCAACAATAATCAAGTGGTTTATACAGTGCACCTCATCCCCTTACCGGATGTTCTAAATAACAAATAACTAATTACTATATATACATATATGAGTACGGAAATGTAATGTTTGGCTTCTATATCTATTTGACGGATATAAACATCACTCAAATAGAGCTAGAAGCGCTCAGTGCCTTCAATATATGTTTGTGTTAATAGTAACATTTTAACATTGTCATCGTAATGCATTCACCTTTGAGTAAAAGATTTCAAAACAAGACAATTTTGTGACTTATTGTGGTGGCTTTCAGACCTTTCTTTCGACTTATTTACACTATGATAGTATCAGCAACAAGGCTCAGTCCTAGAGACGTGTGCTGGGTTTCATGTTTGAATGAATTGCTAAAGTTTGTCAGTGACGACATTACTAAGGTCAAGGAGGTTAAATATAAGTATTTAACCTCCTTGCTAAGGTCGAAGGTGAATGACATAGGATGCCCCACCCGACTGATCAAATGATTTTCTGCTCAGTCATGGTGACCTCGAACAATAACGGATGGTACAGTAAAACGTTGCAGTATGGCCTTGATGAACTTTTATTCACAAAAAATGCGATACCACAAGTTGAACCATTGATTATTAGTTCATCAGATTTATACGACGCTGACATTATGTTTGTGTGTGTCACAAGGTTGGATCATACATAAAAGCCCGTGAAAAAGAAATGTTGGTTGTGAGGAATTTTTGCTTGCAACAGTAGTAATTCTAACGAATACATCGCGATGATTTTAAATCATTGCTATAATACGCCTTGTTAATTCAGAAAACTGATAACGCGTTTTGCTGCCTCCTACTTTTTTTTGTATGTGATACACCAGTGATAGCAACTCGCTGACCATCAAACAAAATGGATTAGGTACGAAGACCATCCCATGGGGAACACCAACAGTCGTGCACATGAGACAGAAATGGGCTTTACTCTGATCGCTAAAACTAGCATCTTAACTTCAAAGTATAGAATTAAAGAAAAAACATCGCATGATGTGACGACATCTAACGTCAGCCTTGACGATATTCTAGGAAGATAAACATTCCGATTTACCTCACTGTGTAAAGACAAACATTATTTTTTCCTCCCTAGGCCTATGAAGGATGTCACATCCTGATTATCACCTGTTCTGTCTCACACAACAGACATAAATAAGGTAGATGTACTGAGGACTGTCTCACAAACCTGCAGAGAGTTCTATCGTAAGGACCGACTCAAGACATTCATACAAGGTAAGCTGTGTTTTCTTTCGCAGTTTAATTCATGGAGTAGTAGTTCTTTCTGTGACTTTTCGTCGTCAATTGTTTATGAAGATTTACCACGTGGGGTTGCCAATGGATACTCACCTAGCCCCACAGAATCTGCTTGGAGATTAGAAGGGTTGACATAATATAACAGGTGACTATCACCTCGTCAAAGATGTCTGAGACCAGACTGTGATGTTTGAACCACTCACACCGGGAAGGACCCATGCTCTTTTCAATAAGTGCAGTGGGATCCTTGGCATGCTCGAGCCACACGGCTCTCCCAAACACGGGACCTCTGGATTTACGTCCATTTCGAGAGGACGTCCCTAACCGAAGCTAGGAACTCACTTACACCTCAGTCAAGTGAGGAAATAGGAGTTTAAAAGTGCCTTTCCAAGAACACAAAACTAATACAGAATTATACAAATATTGATATTATTATTTTGACTCTTATTTTGACTTGTAGATGAAGAAGTTCATCATTTTCTTCGCCCTGGTGGCCTGTGCCCGTGCTGACTTCTGGAGTGACCTGTGGGACGGCGTGCAGACCACTCTGCTCGATCCCATCATCGACACAGCCCAGCAAACCGCACAAAGTAAGTAACCTATAGCCTCTATCAGGCTTCAGAAACGGCGGGAAAGAGTAGGATTTGGCCAAATAGAGAGATAACATGCCAGGGAGCGGTAAACTTTGTACTCCTTTCACTCCGAAAAAAAGATTTCTTTAAGCACGCCTTTAAGCATGCGTAAAGGCTCCGTTTCTTACTGCTTGTACCTTTACGTATGTTTAAGGTATGCTTTAAGACTTTCGTGCAGTGCATTTAGCGCATCCCCTTGCATTATCTATCTATCCAAACTGCACAGCCTTTGAAACGATAGTCTATTATTTCAAGAGTAGACTGTAAACTTAAAGGCTCTTTCAAGAGTTTTGAATGTATAGGAATGTAAGGATAGACTTTCCCATCGCACTGTTCAAGAATATGCCTCACCTTTTTATACTACATCACAGACTTAAACCCCGTTTTTGTACTATGTTCACTAGTGTCATACATTGTACCGCGTACGAGTGTCGTGCCGCAATGAACGTTAACGTCTTTTTCTATCCCCTCCAGCCCTCATCGACACCTACGTGCCCGTGATCGGCCAGGCCGCCCAGCAGTTAATAGGAGAAGCGGTACAAAGTGCCGGCGACTCGCTGACCGACCTGGTCAGCGGGAAGCGCAGCCTGACCGACAGCATCGTGGGTCTGCTGCAGGAGGGCATCCAGTGGCTGGAGCAGGTGGTCATCGGCGCCGTACAGGAGGTCAGCCAGAGCCTGCAGAACACCGTGGCCAACATGTTCAGCGGCTCCAAGAAGATGCTGGGTGAGAGAACTTGTAACTCTTTATTTGTAACAGTTCTTCTGTGGCAAAATAGCTCTAACGTATCTTTCAACTCCGTCAACGTTACGTCGCTGGTTGTTGGAAACAATGGTTCTATTATTATTTTTTCAGTCGGCATGGCCTCCATCAACAAGAAGAGCAAGGTCATGATGAAGAAGCGCGCTCAGATGATGAAGGTGCAGCTGTCCAAGTCTCTCAGCAAGATGGTGAGCCCCGCTTATAACTAGAAAGCAATATGGACATTTTTGGCGACGCCATAGGGGCGGAACTAATAGCATATCTTATCGTGAAAGTTTTTCTACATTTTAGATGGAGCCATGTTAGGAAATACAGTAGAAAGGCTACGTACGTAAATTGTACATCAAATAGGATTGATATTTATAAGTAGACTTACAAATATTAAATGCTACATGATGTGTAGTGTTGAAAATGTTGATACAAAGTTTTCACCTTGCTTCTTCTCTGCTATAACGTCAGGCTAAGGCCCGTGGGTTCTTTGACGACCTCACCGCCGCCGCCGGTCAGCTGTTCGCGCCCGTTGTGGACGCCGCCACGCAGTCCTTCAACCAGGTAAGGCCGCTACAACTTTCTGTCCTCTGTGGACTAGTCGACTCCAAATTTCGAAGAAAACAAGGCGGGCAACCCCAAAGATCCCTACATTTTCAAATACCTTTGTAATCCAGGTAGGGCACGAGTAAAGTAATGTAAATCTTATGAATCTAGCAGGTGTGAAACGACCACTCTTGATAATAAAGTCCTTAGTTAGACTCATGATATCTTACACTTCATCTTTGAGCTAGAGGATCCCGTAAAGAAATGTTTTAAAGCATCTTGAGAAAGAGAATGTTTGCCTAAAATGTGTCAAATGAAAGGAAACCGCTGACTGCTGTGTGATGGCAGTGAGTTAATGTTTCTCCTTCCTCTGTTTCCAGCTTGTTGACGCCGCCACCGCTGTGGGAGCGCAGCTCGTGGACCACGCCACCAACTTCGTCGACAACGCCAGCACCACTTTCCAGGAGACCGTGGGTATGTACACATTTGCCGTCGTGAGCTAATCTCCAGGCAGATCCTGTAGGGCAAGGGAAGTATATTGGCCGCCTGTAACCATTTGCAGCCCCACAATATTAGATACTGCCTGGCCAATTGGATACTGTCTTGCCAATTTGATACCGCATTAGCCTGAGTTCCATCCTGGTTAGTTTACGTCCGCTCCCACAGTCTTGGTGGTAGCGACTGTGGCAGCGGACGTAAACTAACCAGTATGGAACCCAGGCTAATATTGTATTGCAGTCACCCAGAGAATCTGCTTGGAGATATGGCGTGAGCGTATGAAACTCTAAAAAACGTATGTAAAAATCACTGCTCGAACCCCTATCTTTAAGCACACTTTCAACATGCGTAAAGGTACATGCGAAGAAAGAAACGGCCATCTTTACGCATGCAGTGAATCGGGTGTAATAATCACGCACTCTCTCACTGGCAAACTGCTGATTTGTGCCAATGCAGTTCACATTAGTAAGCTATTACGGCTACTGTAACTTTTACCTCTACTTGTTACATGTACATCACCTGTACTTAGCTTGTAAGAATAAATGTACAGTAAACGTCTTTCATTTCACATCGTTGGACGGATAGGTGGACGGTACGTGTGAAATGTAAAGCTCACATTCGCACATTTTATCACATTCAGTGAGGTTACAATATGAACCTTCCCCCCTTACGTACAGACCAGCTCACTGGAGTTGCCCAGCCCTACATCGATGACGCCAACACCATCATCGACTCCGTTACCAACACGTTCCAGGAGAACTTCGGTGCCGACACCACGGCCTAAGTCTTAGCCTACGTAACACATACTGGGGGCACCATGACTGAGAACGCTTGGCCCTCTGGGTCTTAACATCGTTTTGTCTAGTACGCACAATAAAATATTTGTCAGAATATCAAAGCCATTGAGTCATGTTGTTCTTTGGTCTTGTATAAATATACATGGAATATCATGCATGCAGAACTTTATTGCACCACATTTGTACGGGGTGCAATGTATGGTAACAAGTTTTGAACATAGTGCACTAGTATTACAGTAGCTGTACGTTTGTAAAAGATCAGTGCAATTCAGTCCCCCTGTCAAGGGCTTCTGTGATACTACCTTTTGGACGTTCAATAAAACCAGTCACACGTAGTACCTAAAAGGGGTATAGAATAAGACTAAAACAAGTACTGGCATAAGTCTATGATATAGAGTTACCATATTAATTCTGGTCGCTTTTATCCCACATAATATCAGGTTGCCACGTTCGAAGCCTCATATTTAGAAGTTTGTAGATCTTCATGACTGAGAAGCGGCTAAATTGTTATGTGTTGGTCTGATATAGAAATAACATACACAATGAAGCTTAAAGCTTGCTCCATAGTGATGAAGTTCCACTATGAAAGAAGCTTTCAGCGTGAAACTTCCTCATGAGAAATGAAGTATTGAAGACTGGAAGGGTGATTTGCCTCCGTAGTAGCAAACGTGTCAGTATGCAGTGCAAATATCCAGAGGTACTCTGTTTCACCGATTTGTACCCCTTTGTTTCCTAGAAAATTCCGTTTGGTGGGAAAAAAATTCAGTGCAAAAGAGAAACCCTGATAAAAAAGCCTAAAACACGCTAAAAATACCCCCAAAACCCAAACCTCTGCTTGGAGAGTAGAAAAGTCCATCATCACGAAGGGCTCGTCAATGGTGTTTGTTCCTCCGGAACATTCCTACTCGATATCTGTTCGTTAATAGTTAATCCTCCGGAACATTCCTACTCGATATCAGTTCGTTTATCTGTGCGTATACATCCTACAAGCGAGGCCATCGGGGATCCGGCGGAAGCTATCGCCGGTAGAACACACGCTAGCGTAAAAGTTTTCAGAATAGTTTTTGTATACAACAACAAAATGGATTAGGTACGAAGACCATCCCATGTGGAACACCAACAGTCGTGCACATGAAACAGAAACGGACCATACTCTGATCGTCAAAACCAGCATCTCTCTTCAACAAAAGGGTATAGAATAAAAAAACTCATCAGATGATGTGACGACATCTAACGTCAGCCTTGACGAATTCTAGAAGATAAACATAGATAAACATTCCGATTTACCTCACTGTGTAAAGACAAACATCATTTCCCTCCCCCGCGAAGGATGTCACATCCTG
Organism: Branchiostoma belcheri; assembly: GCF_001625305.1. Classification (NCBI taxonomy): domain Eukaryota; kingdom Metazoa; phylum Chordata; class Leptocardii; order Amphioxiformes; family Branchiostomatidae; genus Branchiostoma; species Branchiostoma belcheri. The sequence goes on along the minus strand of NW_017804020.1, from coordinate 2,462,865 downwards.
ATTATCACCTGTTCTGTCTCACACAACAGACATAAATACGGTAGATGTGCGGAGGTCTGTATCACAAACCTGCAGACTGTTCTATCGTGAGGATCGACTCAGGACATTCATACAAGGTAAGCCGTTTTTTCGCAGTTTGATTCATACAGTAGTAGGTCTTTCTTTGTTCGTCCCACTATTTATGAAGATTTAACACATGTGGCAGGATCGACATAACAGGTGACTATCACCTCTTCAAAGATATGGGTTTTTCACATTGATTCATGGAGTAGTAGTTCTTTCTGTGACTTCTGTGACCAGACTGTAAGATTTGAACCACTCACACCGAGAAGGACCCCTGCTCTTTTAGATAAGCGGCGCGGTGCTCGAGGTGTGGCTCTCCTCAAACACGGGACATCTAGATTTACGTCCCTTTCGAGAGGACATCCCTAACTGAAGCTAGTTACTCATTTTCACCTGAGTCGAGTGAGGCGACGAAATAGGTGTTAAGTGCCTTTTCCAACAACAAAACTAATATAGTATTGTAAAATATGTTTTTCTACTTTGACTCTTATTTTGACTCACCTTGTAGATGAAGAAGTTCATCATTTTCTTCGCCCTGGTGGCCTGTGCCCGTGCTGACTTCTGGAGTGACCTGTGGGACGGCGTGCAGACCACTCTGCTCGATCCCATCATCGACACAGCCCAGCAAACCGCACAAAGTAAGTAAACTAGCCTCTATCAGGCTTCAGAAGCGGCTGGAAAGAGTAGGAATTGGCCAAATAGAGAGATAACATGCCAGGGAGCGGTAAACTGTACTCCTCTCACTAAAAACTAAAAAAAGATTTCCTTAAGCACGCCTTTAAGCATGCGTAAAGTTTCCACGTCGCGTGTACCTTTACGCTTGCTTATGGTAGTGTGTGCTTAAAGATGGGATTTCTTTCATGGAATGAATTTACCGGACCAACTCCCCTGGTATAGCCAAATTGCACAGCCTTTGAAACGATAGTCTACTATTTCAAGAGTATACTGTAAAGTCTATTTCAATATGAACTTTCTCATTGCACTGTTCATGAATATGCCTCACCTTTTATACTATATAAATGACTTATACTAGCCCGTATTACATGTACTTCAGTAATGAGGATGTTGAATTTATTCTATGCTCCGTTTTTGTACTATGTTCAATAGTTGTTGTTGCCATACATTGTAGTATGATTGTACCGCGTACGATTGCCGTGCAATAAAATCCTCCTTCTTCTCCTTTTCTTCTCCTTTTCCTTCTTCTTTTCCTCCTCCTCCTTCACCTTCTTTTTCGTCTTTCATCCTCTCCAGCCCTCATCGACACCTACGTTCCCGTGCTCGGCCAGGCCGCCCAGCAGTTAGTGGGAGAAGCGATACAGGGCGCGGGCGAGTCGCTGACCGACCTGGTCAGCGGGAAGAAGCGCCAGGTCGAGCTGCAGACCGAGATCGGGCAGATCTTCCACGATGGCATCATGGGGCTCTTCGAGGGCGCCGCCCAGACCATCCAGTCCCTTCAGAACACCCTCACCCAGACCATGCAGGGCCTGTTCAGCTCCGACCCTGTTCCCGCTACCAGAGGTACAGCCACGGCAATACCCTGGAAGCCAAACTCGTTTTCCGGGCCGCAAGAGCCCTTCGCCCGCTGGTGTAAATTACCGCTACGGGGGAGTCTAGCCCCGGGGAATTTGGCTGGCCTAGCCTGGATGCCAGACCCAAAGCACACTGGACACAAAATATCTCAGTGTGCAAGGGTCTGGCAGGGTCTCTTAGGAAAGGCTCTCGAGCATAAGGAGGAGAAGCTGTGATTGATGACCCCTCACACCACAGGTAGCCTGTTACATGGTATCACCATTGGTCGGTAGGAGACAATCTTGGGCTCAACAGTTAATCATTAACCAGTCAACTTTCTAGATGTATTTGGAGTTTATTTTCCAAAATAACAGCAAAACTTAATTTAACAGTAGAAGAAGTGTACAACCCAGGCTTTCCTGTTTGTTTAGGTAACAGTCCTCTAACACATTAGGACAAAATACACCTTATCTACAGTTTTATCTCATCTGCTGGTGAAGATTCAAAGATCCAGCTGGGACTCTTTAACCAATCATAGCAGAGGTGTAAAATTGCTTCCTGCTGTGCCACCAATGGGGCCTTACGCTCAGATACTGAGCGTTCGAGTGGCAGGTCTATCTGACCCTACCAGACCCAGGCTCACTGAGATATTTGTGTCCAGTGTGCTATGGGTCTGGAACCCAGGCTAGGCTGGCCCTACTAGGGCCGAATACTCCTCGCGGGCTCAACTCCACCGCAGCGGTAATTTAGGTTTGCGGGCGAAGGGCTTCTGGCTGCCGAAGGAAACGGTTAGCGGCCCGTAAACTTGGCTGGCACCCAGGGTACCGCGGCACTGAATCACATCTTTACTCACACCTTGATCGAACATGCTGCATTACGTTGGTTGTTTCTCGTAGTCCATAATCATGATTATCCTCGATTTTTCAGTCGGCGTGGCCTCCATCAACAAGAAGAGCAAGGTCATGATGAAGAAGCGCGCTCAGATGATGAAGGTGCAGCTGTCCAAGTCTCTCAGCAAGATGGTGAGTCCCGTCTGCTAACTAGAGAGATCTGGGCATTTTTGGCGACGCCACAGGGGCGAAACATATTAGTCTATCTTTTTGCTGGTACTTTTAAGATGGAGGCATATTGGGAAATAAAATACGAAGACTGCATATTGTGTATCAAAAGACAGGATTAATATTTGTAGATATGGTTGATACAAAGTGTTCACATTTTTTTCGTTTTTGCTGTAACGTCAGGCTAGGGCTCGCGGGTTCTTTGACGACCTTACCGCCGCCGCCGGTCAGCTGTTCGCGCCCGTTGTGGACGCCGCCACCCAGTCCTTCAACCAGGTAAGGCCGCTACCTGAATGAATGAATTAATGAATTTTTATTTACGTGTCTTGCGACTTTTGTCGCCCAGCCCACATGGGCTTATAAGACACCAAAACATAAACATGAACATAAACATAGGTACAGAAATCATAGAAACATAAATCCAAGTCCGAATCAAAAGGTCAGACTGGAAACATCAAAGCTACAAGTAAAGTCCTCTGTGGTCCAAATTTCGAAGAAAACAAGATTCCTAATTTTTCAAATCCCTTTGTAGTTCAGGTAGAACACGAGTAATCTAAATCTTTTGAATCAATCAGGCGCAATTTTATTATGAAATGGAGTTATATTATCTTGAGTTAGACTCATAATAATATCTTACTGTTAATCATGTAGCTATAGGATATCGATCCATAAAGTAGATGTTTTAAAGTATCACGAGAGAAAGAATGCATGTATAAAATGTATCCCACCACCTTTAAAAGTTCGAGGAAAACGCTGACTAGCTATTGTGTAATGGACAGTGAATTAAGAAATGGGGTCGTGGGGTCGTGTGGCGCAACGTCAGCATGCCGTGCGCGACTCGGAATCAAGAGGTCTCGGGTTCGAGTCCTGACATGCCACCGATCTTGTGCCCTTGGGAAAGGCACTTTACACGACTTTCCTTACAAGACTCAAGTGAAAATGAGTATTGTCTGTCCAGTATTCGTTTCTATGTGCGGGACACAACACCAGCAACAGCTGCCTCTGTTCCGCATGTATTGCACTGTTGCAATTTCAATAAATCCAATCAATCAATCAAATCAATTAAGAAATGTTAGATTCACCTAACGTCGTGTGTTTCTCCTCCATCCGTTGCCAGCTTGTTGACGCCGCCACCGCTGTGGGAGCTCAGCTCGTGGACCACGCCACCAACTTCGTCAACAACGTCAGCACCACTTTCCAGGAGACCGTCGGTACGTAGATATATTATGCGGTCGTGTGACGTAACGACAGAGCGTCCCGTTTTACAAAACTTTAGAAAACGTCTGCGATAATCACTGCTCGAACCTCTTAAACACGCGTAAAGGTACACTGTGCATGCGAAGGAAGAGACCGAACCTTAACGCATGATTTAAGTCGTGTTGTAAGAATTTTTTTGCAGTGAATCGCGTGTAATAATCGCGCAATCTCTGACTGGCAAACTGATTTGCGCTATATCATTGTAGCTGACGTTAGTATGTATAGTTTTAGTAAGATACTACAGCTACTGTAATCTGCTTTATATATGAATTGTACGTATATATTAGCTCGTAAGAGAATACCTTACCTTACCAATTACTAGTCCCATACTCATACCGCTGAGGGTCGGGGTCTATGGTGGCATCAGCCTCCTCCATTCCCGCCTGTCTCTGGTCCTATGAGAATAAACGTACAATGGTTATCTTTCATCCATTCATCCATCATTCAGATAGGTGGACGTTGTACATTGTAATGCTCAAAGTCACTCACAGACCACACAAGTACGAACATTTACCAGATGCAGTGGTGTTAAAATATAAACCTCCTCCCCCCCCCCCACAGACCAGCTGAGTGGAGTTGCCCAGCCCTACATCGATGACGCCAACACCATCATCGACTCCGTTACCAACACGTTCCAGGAGAACTTCGGTGCCGAGACCACGGCCTAAGTCTTGGAATAACACATACAGGGGCATCATGGCTGGGAAAGTCTGGCCCTCTTAACATCGTTTTGTCAAGTACGCACAATAAAATATTTGCCAGAATGTTAAAGCCATTGAGTCGTGTTGTTCTTTGCTCTCCTTACCTACATGGAATATCATACAGAGCTTTATTACACGACAGTTGTGCGTGGTACATTGAACATTGTACCAAAAGGGTATAGAATAAAACGTAGCATCCTAACTACTATAACAAAAGGGCTAGCATATGTTTATGATATAGAGTTACCATATTAATTCTAGTCTGGCCAACATGCCCCCAAGGAAATAATATTACATCACCCTTTAGCTAGGATCTGATCCACGAGCTTTAGCTAGGATCTGGCTAATTCTTGGCCTAGCGTGTTATGGGTCTGTAATCCAGGCTAAAATATGGCATAAAAAGTCGTTCTAGAAAACTTAAAGAACAGTCTGATGCACTAGAAGTACTACAAAAGTGAAAAGAAATAAAAAGTCAAGATGAGTCAAGATGTGTATGTTGTTTCACTCGAAATATTCCACCACCTGATTTTTACATTGACAAATTTGAGACTTGGAAAATCACTAACGCTATCATTATGTTTATTCCGTTTAGATAGAGCCCTGTATCAAAAGGTAAGCCAACACAGGAACAAGCCTCGTGTTTGTTATCTGCTTGTGTTGTAGATTAAAGAACTGTGAGGTCCTTTAGGCATAGGAAATGATGAAATTATCATACAACAAACAGTACTGTGTGACTAACGCTCACTGCAGTAGCATCTTTTCTCACTAAGTCAGAAACATCCAGTCTGACTCAATGACTCAATAGTGGAAGCAAGAGTTACAAAGGCTACCTCATTTTAGGCCTTGAAAGTTGCAAACATTACTTTGAAACCACTTGTGAGCTCCCCCAGTAAGTATTTACTTCTTATAGACCACACCCACTTGGTGTCAACAGCATCAGTAGATAATTAGATTACGGTGCATCACCGTGCAAAAATAGTGGTCAGAAATTTGATAACGCGCGTCAACAATAAACATTGTTCTCCGGAGGTGGAGATGGGAAGATCGGAAGGGACAAGACACCTGCTGTTTGTGAGATCCAGGGATAAATACCCGGACTCATCGGACAGTCAGTCTCACTCATCACAAGTACGAGACTGACAGACATTTGGTGACATTTGGTTGTATACGTATCGCCAACTTTCATCAGGAATAGCACCTGAACGGCCTGAGTTAGGACCATGAAACTTGGAAAAAGGTGGAGAAAGCATAGCGAAACGAGCAGGAGCTGCCATAAAGAAATATGTCCAGACAGTAAAGCGGGTCGAGTTGACACGGGGAAAAGATAATATAGTTGCGCCACCTGTCGTGACTGTTTTGAGCTGCAGAATCACCCAGGGTGTAAGGTTGCACACCAGTAGTACGTCACTACAGGGGTGCCGATTGCAACAGTTGCTAATCATTACCTGTAGGTCTTCAGTCGGTCATGCCGAGTTAAGAGAATAGGACAACATCCTGACAGAAATCTGGACCAAATCAAGACAGGTTTTAATTTCGGGCCAACTCAGACATCTAAACTCTGCCTGGGCAGCTTGCCATCTTTCTTTTCCATTTGTCTCTTGCGAAGGTAAGGTGCTTTTCTTATTATTCGGAGCAATTCTATCATCTTAAAACAGAGCTGTGCGTACTTAAAATTAGCGCTAACATCATCTGTATCATGCCATTAATAGTAACGTCATGTGTGTCATGTCTGGATGGAAAAAGTTGTTGTATCGTGCAAGACGACCGGGTTGTCTGTCTACTTTCGTCGTTTTTTTTTTCGGCGATTTCAGATCACTGATTTGCTTCGGTACTCCAGTGGAATATATACCTGTTTGCAGGGAATTGCAGACTTCCGAGTTTTTTTCAGAGTCATTCGCAAGTGGAGTTTTTACGTAATCTAGAAAGGGACAATTGCAGCTATACGTTGTAAATTTTAAACAAGTTCATAATTACATGTATGCACAGAACGTTCTATGCAACAAACATACGCGTGATCGGCCATTTTTTCAGATCATGTAGACATTCCCACCTAGTGAGGAAGCAATGTAGTGATATTTTCCAGAAGAACTGCCTTACCTTATCTCCTTGTGTTGAGGACCTGACGACATTTAAAGTTTCTCAGAAACCTGACTAAGGCTACAGCAAGTAATTTCTGTGGATGACATCATAACGCGCATTGATTTTCACCTGAAAACAAGAAATTTTGTTCCCCTTTGACATGCCGATAATGGGCAAAGATGTCTGTTACCATGGCGGAACGTGGATGGCAGATAGATATGAAGAGAGGAGACAAGGCTCTGATTTATACATGTTTGTCCTTCACTTTAATGCAGTGCTGTATTTCATCCTTTTTGATGTGTGATGTTCCCACTGAATCAAAACCATCTGTACAATGATTGAAAAGTCAGTGACAAATGGATATTGTAATAGTTGGCAGTAAACATAACACAATACATTTCTTGTTTAACAAGGTTAAAATGTGAAAATGTAGCAATCTTGTTTTTTGGCCCTCCTTGTTTTTTTCGCCCTATCGCATTAGATTTGGAGTCTGCGGAGGACGTCATCCATAAAATTTACTTACTATGGCCTTTACCAAGTGTTGAAGACTGCCACTTTAGTCTTTGGGCCAAAGTACGAGTCACTTTTTCAATTGATACCAGCTTTGAGGTAGAATTCAAACGCCAAGTCGCACTGTGTGGTCGTAATTCAATGAGGTACTCTTGTTTTGGCAGCGCAAATAAAAGTCGCGAGACGACAAACTTCATTTGCATTGACAGTTTGCGTTGGCCGCATGTCGACAAGATTGTTCAAACATAACTGGTCTTCGGAACACCCTGAGAACAAATAGACAATGACCCGCTTTTTCCCAGTTCACGTGACTCAAGTGAAGGCTTAAACGTGCCTGAAAGCCAGTAGCGTCCGTCTAACTATTGGAAGAAGGCCAGAGATTTTTAGACAGCTAAAAATCTAGTAAGTACATTTCAGTCCTTTGTGGAAGGTAAGTAGCCTCTACCAGGCACCGCGGATCGCTGGAAAAATAGTAGAAATTGGCCGAAATAAAGGGATAGCATATCAGAGAAGATCCAGGGCCATTGGATATTCTATGGACTGGGATCTTCTCTGGTATACTATCCCTTTATTTCGGTCAGTTTCTGCTATTTTTCCAGCGATCCGCGGTGCCTGGTAGAAGCTAGAAGGTAAGTCTAAAGTTTAATCGCTCTACAGTCCCCCTCAGCACAAATACTGATGGACGTTTCAGTATATAGTTTGTGTCGCATGTTCATGTAACCGTCCAATGCCTGTTTTTTTTTCGGCGGGACTACTAGCAAGGCGTTGTGATACTAATATAATCTCCAAGCAGATCTTTTGGTGGGGGTAAGACAGTATCAAATTGGCCAGTCTGTAACTTACTTGGGTGGGGAAATGGTTACAGACTGACCAGTTTGATAATGTCTTACCCCCACCAAAAGATCTGCTTGGAGATTAATACTAATAGTACATCGATGAAGGTTAGGCATCCAGGTATATGAGATACTAACACGAAAAACTGCTACTCAAGCGGCTGGATATACTATGAAAACTGTCAGACGTTTCAGGTAGCAGTCACTACTTTTCGTCAGTGACTGTTACGATGTTGTAATTTACAATCACTGCAAAAGGTGTATGGAAATTGTTGGCTACCATGACCGCGGCCGCTCTAGATCTCATGCATGCAAGCAGCATTTTGAAAACTATCAGACGTTTCAAGTAGCATCCACTACTTTTCGTCAATGACTCATCAGTGATTTTGTGTCTATTATCACTTGAAAAAGGTGTAGGGAAATTGTAGGCAACCTTGGCCGCTGCTCTCATGCAATTTTCTTACGGCTCTCGGTGGCAAATGTGCTGATGTTGTCGCACATAGGCGCACCAAATCCGTAGTGTGTTTTTGCACACAGTTAGACAGATTAGCCTAAGAGGCTCAGTGGGCGTCACTCCATCGTGCAGGGACCTCTCATGCAAGTAGAATTTAAATTAAAACCTCAGTCTTCTTGTTTTGTCTTCACAGACTTGGCAAGGATGAACTTGGCGGCGTTCTTTTTGCTAACAGCCGCACTGGTCGCGGCTAGTCGGGGCCAAAAATGTCTCTGCCCAGACGCCGGCGCGGGGGAGGGTGGCCAGGCGGCGGGTGTGTACAGCCTCCCTGCCGGGCAGACGGTGTGCGTCGCCCCGAAGGCCTACACGACCCCGGCCGGTGAGGAGGAGACGGGGGAGGTGGAGCAGCTGCGGGAGGAGGTCAGGTCGCAGGCCGAGGTGATCGCCAGGTTGGAGACGGAGAGATCGACGATGCAGAACATTCTGCTGAACTACAGCACGTCAGCCATCACTCTGCTCAACCGCTTTGACAGCATGGCCGAGGTAAACAAAACCATACCACACATTCTGACGTCCTCATATAAGACCGAGAGAAACAAATGATTTCAAACAGATTTAGAAGATCATCAAAGGACTATGTTAATACTATAAAGATCACAAAACTCACTCATTACGCAAAACGTGGGACAATTCATTATCCACTGCCTTCAAAGAAGAAGTAAAACCCCATAACATGATTTACTATTTATTTTTGTATTATATTTTGATTTGTATTTTGGTTTGATTTTGTATTATATTTTGGTTTGATTTGTAATCCGTGACCCCGCCCTCACCCTCGACCTTGTTGAAAAGCGGTCATATGTATGTACCGAACAAGCTTTCGAGTGAAATAAAAAGGCTTACTACTACTACTACTACTACTACTACTACATAACATAAAACGACGTATACTCACACTAGTATATAGTAAAGCATTTAATAGTACAAGTTGATCAGACAGTAGTTTTCTTTGACTTAGTATAAGCAATTAGCCTTCGGGCATGATTTTCCAAATAAAGATTTTGTTTGATTCTATGAACCACTTTTTCCATGATGAAGCTTTTTACGGATAGATCAAGTTTTCCCGAATTCAAGATATCCTACGGAAACTTTGTGTGTGTGTAAATTGTGCCATAAAATTGCAATGTGTAATGAAGACCCGGGTGTTATCCTGTACTTAGGTGATAGCTCGCCAGGCGGCGCGCATAGAGGCTTTGGAGAAGCAGCTCCAAGAGAAGTGTAACCCTGGAGTGATCGCGTCCCCTACCGAAGAGGAAGAGTCCAGTGAACTACAGCCGAAACCAAAGCCCAGGCGAAGGCCTCCTCCAAAAGCCATAGCGCAAACCCGAAATAAAGGTCGGTATTCTTTGACAGGATTATTATGCGTTTGGAGCAGCCGGGGCGTGGTTGGCAGTCAACTTTGACTCTAATTTAACTCAAATTCGATTCAAATAGAAAGAGGAAGATAGGCGTGGCCTGAATCTGGTCAGATTGCTCTAGTACGTCAGCCAACCTTTGGTCTGCTGGTATTCGGAGGAAGGTCGGGAATGTGTGACAGGTGCTATAACAAAGTCAAAGTTTTTTGCACAACAATTGTAATAGGTACAAAGTATGGATAGCTACTTCAGAGTTGATACATATCTAGCTGATATCTACTCTAACGTCTACACTAATGCTTATAAGTTCTATGTATCGAAACTAACACTATAAACTTGTAAGCATTTTCCGCTCCACCCCAGACTGTGCACAGGTGTACCAGAGCGGCCGGAGAAAGTCGGGACCCTACACTATCCACCCTCCGGGGCGAGCGTGCAGACCATGGTCTGGTGTGATCACGAGGCAGAGGGGGGCGGCTGGACGGTCATACAAAGGAGGTCAGTGGGTCACTGCGCAAATCCTATACCTCACAGCATGCGTAAAGGTGCAGGCACAGGAGGAAATTTAACCTTTACGTACAGGAAGAAATTGAGCCTTTACGCACAGGAAGAAATTGAACCTTTACGTAATTACGCACAATTTACGGCGTGCTCAAAGAAAGGGTGTCTTGTGGTGGTGTTGCATATCTAGATACAAATAGATATATTTTGTTGGTTATGTTTACTGTTTTCTTCTTCTATGTCGACCAGAGGGGGTATTAATTCTATAATAAGATCTTGTATTGTCCAGGTTGAATGGAGAGGTGAACTTTAACCGGAACTGGACGGAGTACGTGCGGGGGTTCGGTTACCCCGACACCGAGTTCTGGCTGGGTCTGAAGCACCTCCACGCCTTCACCACGGCTAAACGGTAACTTTTTTTTTAGGTTAAGATGGCCAACTTCACTCGAGGATTATGCCCTAACCCTAAACCTACATGTACTGGGGGTTCTACTGCGAGCCAATTGCAAATTGTATTGCAGGAATCAAGAAGAATGTAAGATCATCTATCCGACTGGTCACACCCATGATCTAGTAGTTGCTTCCTTGGTTCGAATAAGAAGATGTGAAAAAACTAATTCATTATAAATCACTTGTAAAACGATCATCATTAACAGCTGATTTACAATTGATTCAGCTGCTTTTTTTTTCAAAATTCATATGTACTGTATTCATACTTTTCATAGCCATACCATTTCAAACACCGCGGGTTTTAATAGCGCAAACAGATGAATTACAGTTTGAACTGAACAAGAATACTTACTAGTAGTCTAACCTCAAACTACTGCTCTGTTTACTCTTTCTCAAACGCACTCATATATATGGTGACTAGCCCGTCCAACTTGCTACATAATGTTACCCAACTTCACAGGGTGTCTGCTGCAGCACCAGTTACCAAGGTGGCAGACGTCTGGTCTAGGTCATTGACCTTATTTGTCTACAGAAGCGAAGAAGAAGAAGAAGGAACCGAGCAAAAACAATATGTTTCTCTTCTTCGAAGACGAAAATCTTAGCCTGAGTACCATCCGGATTTTCGATCCGCAACGCTCGAAATAATTGATTTTTTTCGAGCGTTGCGGAGCGAAAATCTGGATGGTAGCCAGCTAGGCTACGAAAATCTGACAATGAAGAGAAAATCTGCACACAGGTACACGTTACGGATCGAGCTTTACGATTGGGACGACAACATGGCGTACGCCGAGTATGAATCGTTCAAGGTCGGCTCCGACATGCAGAGGTACAAACTGCAGGTGGAGGGGTACAAGGGCACCATCGGTGACGTCATTTCCGGCGACAGGTTAGTGCCGCCATTTTGTTTCTACGTCGAAGAAATCTGAAGTATGACAATGATTTCATGTTTTAATTACAATTTCCTCTACAAGCAATAACCTAGTCCCGAGCGTGATCATCACGTCAACATTGCTTTGTAGCTTATCACGAAAATCTTTTATCTGAATCAACATTGACAGAATTATTGTACATTACATAATTGTGTCTCCGAGTGCCGTTGTGGTTATCCCCTTCAAGATGAATTGATATGATGATATATTGTGCGATCGTTCTTGACAATGTTTTGGGCATAAGATACACAGATCTATTCCACTTTCCGTTGTATGTGTCGACATGTCGACAGAACGAAACTCATAATGTATTGTGCACAGCACTTCAGCAGAACGTATAACATCCCGTCCATAGATTTCAAATGTTGTTTTGGAAAAGATATCGTCTGCAATGGCAACATTTTGACCAAACATCTAACGGAATAATCCGTGAATCTGTCGACTTGCATCTCAAGATGTGATATCTTTTCCTACTCTCCAAGCAGAGGTTTAGGTGTGTTTTTTTTTGGCGTGTTTGTAGACTTTTTTATCGGGGTTTCTTTTTGCACTGGAATTTCTGTTGGGTAAAAGAAAAATTCCAGTGCAAAAAAGAAACCCAGATGAAAAAAAGTATAAAAACACGCCAAAAATAACGAAAACCCAAACCTCTGCTTGGAGAGTAATCTTTTCCCGCCTTTTTGTACTCCCGAGTAGATACAACAGCAACAACCAGCCCTTCAGCACCAGGAACTACGACAACGCCGCCAGCTGCGCCAACTACCGGGGCGGGGGCTGGTGGTTCAACCAGATGTGCGGGTACTCCAACCTCAACGGCGTTTACTATGAAAGGTACGTACGCAATAATGCCCTTTTAAACTATTTCAAGACCTACCGTCTACAAGATTGGAAGCGTCTGGAAAGAGTAGAAAATGCTAGCCTCTACCAGGCTTCGTGAGGCGGCAAACTGTACTCTCTAAAGGACCAATGCAACTCCCCTGGCATGCTATCTCTCTATTTGGCCAGTCTCTACTCTTTCTAGCCACCTCTCGAAGCCTGGTTGAGGCTAAGAAAATGCCAGGGGAGTTAGTTTTACTGAAGTACACTTTGCCGTAGACTTAACGTAACAACGTTATAACAACAAGGGCAGCAAGTACAAAAAATATATCGTGTTTCCAGCCTTACGTATACCAGAAGTTACTGAATGGGGGAACTACAAGGATAAATAAATGAAAGAGACAGCCACGTAATTTTACCACGTTAATGCATCATATGCACAATGCAGGCAATTACTGAAAAACTGCTGAATTTCAGGGCAATATTTCATCCTGTCACCGTGCCTTTAAGCGTAATCTCCAAGCAGATATTTTGTCAGTTGTAAAGTTGACTAGGCAGTATTCATTTCATAGGGAGCTAAATACAATTTGTCACTTGGCTGGCGTAATAAACAGATACCAGTACAAAAAGACAGCCCAATAAAAACGCCTAAACACGTCAAAATAAACGTTAAACCGCGACGGAGGCCGCCATAGACTACTCCCATATACAACACCCTCGCCGTCACTACCTTCCTAAGCACCTGAAGAATGGTGGTGGATGTCATCTGAAAGCTTCTGTGACGAGTCGTGTGTATCGGTCAAAATTGCTTCGTTTTACTACGTCAAAATAAGCCGAAACCTAAGACCCTAGCCTGCTTGGAGAGTGCTTCAAACCGATGATATAGGAATTTCTGGTGAACCACAGATAAATGACGTGGTAATACATCCGACATGATGAATGCAATCATCAGGCGGTACCCCGTAATTGCCTCTCCCGTCAGGAAATGAGCGGGAAACTGTACTCTATTAACGTTATGGCCGGGGGGAACGGCCGACAGGAAATGAGACCCAAATTCTGACAGAGATGATGACTTCTGTTAGTAGATGATGGAACGAGAAAGTAAAACAAGAAATGTCTTTTTAAAAAAGCTGGCCGGGGGTCACGATAGGATCCCAAATAGCTGGTTGGGCGGGGTTAAGGGTTAATTAGCCTCTACCAGGCTTCAGAAGTGGCTGCAAAGGGTAGAAATTGGTCAAATAGACAGATAACATACCAGGTGGTGAGTATATGAGATGACGATGTGTCACTCAAATGATTGATCACCTTGGGCTAATGCTAATAAGACTGCACTTAGATGCACAAACGTAATATATCACGAGTTCTTTCTAAAGGAGAAGAGATATTTTGTAAGATTTTATCAGGGGTAACGTGTGGTAAAGAATTGCGCTACTTCTTGTTTCATTCAACCAGTTTCATTTCCCCCTCACATCTTCTTGGTTTGTGGGCCTTGTGGGCCCGCCCTAAAAAAGAATAGACCGATCATGAAGCCCCGCCCACCTCCATCAAAACGCAGAAATGCAAATTAAAATGCAAATTGAAGTGAAAGTTGAAATGCAAGTTGACGGACATGAAGCCACTCTCTCATTGGTCGAGCCGCTAATTGCCCTTCTTTCATTGGTTGAACGTCAAACTTACAAACCAACAGTTGTACCAGGATCTACCTGCTGTCACAGACAAAATACGAGAACGCAGGATGAAAATCGCCGGTCACTGCATTAGACACCCGGACATCCTGGCATCAAGTCTCGTTCTGTGGGAACCGTTAAAAGGAAAACGGAGCAGAGGGAGACCCAGAGTAACATTCCTGGATAATCTGCGCAAAGACACCAACTTACAGGACACCAGGGAGATAAAGAAGGCCATGGAGGACAAAGTGCTTTGGAGACAACTCTCAGGATTGGTTCGAGCGGGAGCTCGAACTAAGTAAGTAAGTAAGTAATTGTTTGATGGACATTCGGGTTCGGTCTATTAGGGTGATGGGCTCGGAGACAAACGGGGCTACATTTCCTTTCGTTCGGATGAGACTCGTGAGAGTGATGTGCTTCCGTTGCGTAAGATTGACGACTTATTCTCAGGGTACTGGTTGCAACCTAATTGAACGTAAAATTTATCTGGAACAATTCATCTAAAAGACTGATGGGACATTGCGGTCTACCCGGTTCGCTAGTATAACAGGATGCAGGCTGGTCTCTCCTATAGCTCAACATAACTACAGTACTTGTATGGTGTATACAGCACGTAGTAATGCAATTTACACTTCAAACAGGCCTTTTACCAATGCAATTCCAAGGCGGCAATACAAAAACAATCTGTCTGATATATAACATTTTACTGCCATTTTCGTTATCATTTCACTTTTGACATAGCCCAAAAACAAGCTACGAAAATGGTAGTACCAAGAAATAGCAAGAACCAGTCAATGATATGAAACAAGCAACCTTTTTCCGTCAGTGACGTAATCGCATTTTTACCGCACAGATATCAGTATGCTATGAGATAGGGCTGATTCAACATTAAAGAAAATGACAAAAAAATCCACGAAAAATGACTCGAAAAAGTCAGTTCACTGCCCCGAAATCGCTTTGGCTGCCAAAAATTGGCAATCACGTTCTTGGCACATGTTTTGTTGCGTTTAAATTTATTCACATGTTGATCATTCTTCTGTCTAGGAGCGACGGGAACTTCAACAACAGGATCTACTGGGCTACTGTGGCCTACAGGATCAAGCGCACCGAGATGAAGATCAGACCAAGTGCTTAGATATATACAGAAACACGACAAACTAGTTACCATGGTGACAGACTGGTTACCGTCTGGTTCAGGTCATTGACCTTATTTGTTTGTAACAGAAGAAGAAGAAACAGAGCAAAAACAATATGTTTTCCTTCGGTAAACACAAATATCACATTACTAGAAGCAAGGAGGTTTGAGTCACCTTGTTAGAAAAGAGAAGAAAATTCATTTTCAACTTTTGATGCACTGCATAAAATCCATTCGTTTAGCGTGCGTAAAGGTGCCGTTCCTTCCGTACCTTTACGTATGATTTAAAATACGCTTAAAGATTTGATTTTTGCAGTGCTTAGACAATCGGTTCATCTATTTGAACGTCCTCTAAACACGTCTGATGGAATATGTACATGATAAGCTCGTTCTAGCGCTATCACCATGCTCTGAATCTGGTACTACACATATCGTACTGTAGACATAATGGAAAGTTGCCCAAATACATGCCCGAGGGCTAATTGCAGTTACAAGCAACATAAGAAAGGAAATACAGTGGTATGTGAGACTATATCTACGGCTAACATTCTTCTATATTCTACAACATACATGGTACTAGTTTTACTGGGTTTGTCTTTTTAGGCAATGGAAGACGAATTTATATCCACTTCTTCTATAAGATGTGGGTTCTTTGAGTTTAGTAGTAAAATTGCTTTTTTGTGGTAGGGAATGGTGAGGAAGAAGGGGAGCATTTTGGACACGGTGGTAAATAATTGATTTCTACATAAATCTGTATTTAAGTACAGCGGGGTTCCTTTAATCTCAGACATTTCCAGCTACATAGAATTCAATAAACGTATCTTTTTCCATCGTCTGAAGGCTTAGGATGCAATATTATCGGATCAATATCTGTAGATATCATGTGATGGAATATGGAACTCATATGTAGAGTAATTATTCATATTTGGTCTGCGGACGTCAAATTTTTCACACTGACAAGCTTGCTGTTAATGATGATACAGCAAAAAATGAGATACCTGCACATTGGAGTGTGTTAAAGAATGCACTGTCCGAAATCCGATATTCAAGCATGTCTTAAAGCAGGAGTAAAATTTGTTTTTTAGTTGGGCCACACCAACTAAATTTTACAATTTGTTCTGGAGACCCTAAATCTAATGCGAGAGCGCGAAAAAAAATGAAGGGCCGAAAAAAGCCAAATGCCTAGATTTGAAATACACTAGGGGATGGCAAATATTAGGACACATATTGAATGAGAGAACACAGTGTAACAACCAACAAGTATTTTATTCGTCGTGAAAACAGCAATAAATCAGTGGAACAGCAGTTGTTGTCCCGTCCTGGTCCTTTCCTTTAATCACATCTTCCCTTATTCCTCTGTCGTGACTCGTTGGTTATAGTTACAAGAGGCGGAATTTCTTGTTTTTTTTTCTGGGAACAGGCCAAAATCAATGCGCGCCTGGACGTCATCCATAAAAATTACTTGGTGTGGCCTCGACTGAAATAACGGGACTTAACGTATGACTTAAGGCATGCTCAAGTATCGGATTTCAAGGCAGTGAACTATCGATATGGGTCAACAGAGACACATCGTTAAATTGAGATAACAAAAAATCGAACGAACAACGCATTTTTCGTTCCGATTCTATGAAGTGGATTAGAGTTTTACTGGACCAGGTGTTTCTTTGAAATCCCTTTGTTCGATTTGTCAGTTTGCAGTAGCCCTCGGCGATGTAAAGGAAATGTATTTGGGTCATCGTTCGTTAGTACAAAGATCTAATTGTTTAACGTATGTTCATCTGAAGATAAGATAAAGGTAAATGGGTAGGTGGCCCGTACGTTGTTAAAGCTCGCTTTGGTTATAAGTGGGATATTGTCAGAAGCAGATAGCGTTGTTTTGCCCACGAATGGAAAAAGTACATTCACTCACTAGTTTTCCCCATGCACATTGCACAAAATCCTATCTTTAAGCACATGCGTAAAGGTACACGCGAAGGACGAAACGGAACCTTTATGTTGAGGTCACATTTCCAAACCGGGGCCCGACCGGGCTGTTTCGATTAACGAAAAATAAACAATGTATATCAAAAATATACGCAAATAGTTCCCACTATTAATTTTTTTCAACTTTTTTTGTGCTTTGTTGTCTTTTATATCACACTTTTCGTTCCCGTTGTGGAAATGTGACCTCAGCATTACGCATGCTTAAAGGCGTGCTTAAAGATGTTTGTCATTGCCGAAGTATTGTTGAGTGGAACCAAGTATATACAGTAGGGGCATCAGCTTTAAACAACGTTTGCATTTAGTAGATGTGCAGAGGATATAAATTAGGTGTAACAAGTCATGTCGCGTGCCTGTGAAGCTGGTACGTTACGCGGAAGGGCGGTTATACCGGCTATACAGATGTAGATACCCAGCGGTTTATCAATCTGCATCGCATCTAAATATAGACTCATATTACACTTGGGCTGATAGTTGGACTGATAACGTAACTGTGCGCTTCTATATCGATCTAACTACAAAACCCCGGTTCTGGCCATTTGGTCGCGTTATTACAGATCATATCTATCGGCTGATTTCAAAATTGTAATAACCCTCAAGTAGTTGGCAAGATAGTAACTGACAAGTGCGGGGCATCTCCATGAGCGAAACATGCAAATGGTAGAAGTCACCTTCACGCAACAGACGATAGCTTAACTGTCGTTATGCCGTAAATGGTGCTGATTATGCTAACTATAGGAAGCGCGCAATGTGAGGAGGTTTAGGCCAAGACTACTACCACGATTATCGAATCAAATTAGAGTCGAATTTGAGTCAAATTTAATTCTCAACCACGCCCACGAACCACTGTTACTACTCCCGAACACCAGCCAACCAATGTCCGAACTTCCCACCCAAACTCGATCAACAGCTAGCTCAAAACCAGTTACTCCATCGAACGGAACAATCTTCCAATGGGTCTATTGATAGCGTGGCAGTTACAACCACCGTCTGGTCTTTCGAGATACATTACAAATTGGTCCCTGAACTCAAAGCACTAACGATCCAAGTACCCTGGATATGTTTGCGTCCTGTGGCGTTACGTACAGGGTACGTGATCGATAGGTCACCTGTGTGCAATACTGGAACCCACAGCGGAACTTAATCGTTACATACTTGACGCAGAAGTGGCTTCGACACTACCACGACTATCGAATCGAATTAGAATTAAATTTGAGTCAAATTTGACCCACGAACACACTCCGACCTACACCCGACCACCAGCCAACCATGGCCGAACTTCCCGATCAATAGCTCAATACCTGTTACCCCATCGAACGGAACAATCTTCCAATGGGTCTATTGGTAGTGTGGTAGTTACCACCACCGTCTGGTCTTTCGAGATACATTACAAATTGGTCCCTGAACTCAAAGCACTAACGATCCAAATACCCTGGATATGTTTGCGTCCTGTGGCGTTACGTACAGGGTATGTGATCAATAGGTCACCTGTGTGCAATACTGGAACCCACAGCGGAACTTAATCGTTACATACTTGACGCAGAAGTGGTATTGATACTACCACGACTATTGAATCGAATTAGAATAAAATTTGAGTCAAACTTGACCCACGAACACACTCCGACCTACTCCCGACCACCAGCCAAGCATGGCCCAACTTCCCGCCCAAACTCAATCAATGAGCTGAAAACCTGTTACTCCATCAAACGGAACATTCTTCCAATGGATCTATTGATACCACCACCACCACCACCGTCTGGTCTTTCGAGATACACTACAAATTGGTCCCTGAACTCAAAGCACTAACGTTCCAAATACGTACAGTGGATATGTTTGCGTCCTGTGGCGTTACGTACAGGGTACGTGATCGATAGGTCACCTGTGTGCAATACTGGAACCCACAGCGGTACTTAATCGTTACATACTTCAGGCAGAAGTGATCTTGCTGGGACGATTATTAGCCACGCAGGGAAATGCGAGTGGGGGAAATATGGAAAACACCGGAAAAAACATTGTAAAGAAACGATCTGCAAGTAGCCTAAGTGTTACATAATGACGAAATTGTTTGGAAGATATAGATGTGACTCAACTCGTGGCTTTTGTGGGAGAGATTGGCCACACAGTACAGGGAAAGGCGAGTGGAAAATATTGAAAATACCGATTGGTGAGGGAAAAAAACAATGTAAAGTAAAACGTTTTTCAAGTAGCCTAAGTGTGATATAATGAGAAAATTGATCGGAAGATATCTAACTCAACTCATGGACTTCTCGTCAGGCAGACAATCCTAACCATCTTGCCAACTATCGTCTATTTTCGTTTTAGCGACAAGTTTATCAAGCTGAAACATCTTTATCACAATAGTGGTCAAGGGCAGTCTAGCAACTCCCAGGAATGATATCACAACTTATGGACAGGTAAGTCTAATCGGGCGGGCAGAATTCCAACAACTCAGCGCTTTGTAACAAAGTGATGCCCCGATAACATCTCACAACATTACCTGCAGCAAGTAGCTGGGCGGACGGCCCTAACTGAAGTAAGGTTCTCATTTTCCCAAGGACGCAACAGTTGGACTTGTCAGGGATTCGAACTCAGAATCTTCAGATTCTGAGTCAACAATCCTAACCACAAGAACACCTTACCACCTTTTGTCTGTTTTCGTTTTAGCGACAAGTTTATCCAGCTGAAGCATCTATCATGATGGTTCCACAGCCGATGGGCAGTACGTCTAGCATTTCCCAGAATGATATCACAACTTATGGACAGGTAAGTCTAATCGGTCGGGCAGAATTCCAACAACTCAGCGCTTTTCAGCAATCAAAGTGATGCCCCGATAACATCTCACTCCATTACCTGCAGCAAGTGGCTGGGCGGACGGCCCTAACCGAAGTAAGGTTCTCATTTTCCCAAGGACACAACAGTGTAGCTTGCCAGGGATTCGAACCCAGAACCTTCAGATTCTGAGTCAACAACCCTAAACACAAGACCACCTTACCACCTAGCGTCTGTGTTCGTTTTCGCTAGAGACAAGTTTATCAAGCTGAAGCATCTATCATAATGGTGGTGTCATGGGCAGTCTAGCATCTCCCAGAATGATATCACAACTTCTGGACAGGTAAGTCTAATCGGTCGGGCAGAATTCCAACAACTTAGCGCTTTTCAGCAAAGTGATGCCCAGATAACATCTCACACCATTACCTGCAGCAAGTGGCTGGGCGGACGGCCCTAACTGAAGTAAGGTTCCCATTTTCCCAAGGACGCAACAGTTGGGCTTGTCAGGGATTCGAACCAAAAACCTTCAGAATCTGAGTCAACAATTGCAACCCTAACCACAAGAACACATTACCACCTACCACCTACCGTCTGTTTTCGTTTTAGCGACAAGTTTATCAAGCTGAAGCATCTATTATGATGGTTCTACAGTCGATGGACAGTCTAGCATCTCCCCAGAATGACATCACAACTTATGGACAGGTAAGTCTAATCGGTCGGGCAGAATTCCAACAACTCAGCGCTTTGCAGCAAAGTGATGCCCCGATAACATCTCACACCATTACCTGCAGCAAGTAGCTGGGCGGACGGCCCTAACCGAAGTAAGGTTCTCATTTTCCCAAGGACACAACAGTTGGGCTTGTCAGGGATTCGAACCCAGAATCTTCAGATTCAGAGTCAACAGCCCTGATCACAAGAACACCTTACCACCTTCTGTCTGTGTTCGTTCTAGCTGGCGAAAAGTTTATCAAACTGAAGCATCTATCAGTGTGGTTCTTGTCGATGGACAGTCTCTAGCATCTCCCAAGAATGATATCACAACTTATGGACAGGTAAGTCTAATCGGTCGGGCAGAATTCCAACAACTCAGCGCTTTGCACTAAAGTGATGCCCCGATAACATCTCACACCATTACCTGCAGCAAGTGGCTGGGCGGACGGCCCTAACTGAAGTAAGGTTCTCATTTTCCCAAGGACACAACAGTTGGGCTTGTCAGGGATTCGAACCCAGAACCTTCCGATTCTGAGTCAACAACTCTAACCACAAGAACACCTAGAACCTACCGTCTATGTTCGTTTTAGCGACAAGTTTATCAAGCTGAAACATCTATATCATGGAGAGTCTAACATCTCCCAAGAATGATATCACAACTTACGGACAGGTAAGCCTAATCGGTAGGGCAGAATTCCGACAACACAGCGCTTTGCAGCAAAGTGATGCCCCGATAACATTTCACACCATTACCTACAGCAAGTAAGTAGCCGAGGGGCACGTGGGATAGCATCTACCGAGTAATAGTTCTCCGATGGAGATCTTACCATCACTCTTGCCTTAAAAAGGCGATAACTAATGGATGATAGTGCGATGATCATTAGCGGTGAAACGTATACCTGTTGCCAGGGGCACCTACCCTGAACACGCGCGAAAAGCCACACATCGTAAATTTACAGAACGTTACACTAGTGCTAGACACATGCTTGTGTGTCTTGGTGCGGACCAAATTCTTTTACTGATCTTCAAGACATGTACTACCTTAAAGCATGCGTAAAGGTGCCGTGTCTTCCTTCGAGTGTACCTTTACGCACCTTTACGCATGCTTAAAATGTGCTTAAAGATTTGACGCTTGGTTGTTTTGTAACTTTATGTTACTCTCCAAGCAGAGGTTGGTGGGGGAAGATCGCCACCGTTTTATATATGCCTCGTTTTTTTTGTCGCGTTGGGTATGTATTGTTTAATGTGTTGGTTTCATTAATTGTTTTCATGTGTAACTTATTGTCACAGGGCATTCCTGAAAAGCAGAGTTTTTAGATAGCACTGAGGTCTCTACCCTGTTTAAATAAATCAGAGAAATAAATAAATAAATAAAAGATACGGTTTCGTGCGGTTCTAGCGCTGAGTTGACAAGTAACGTATTTTTAAGAGAGATCTTCAACCCCTCCTAAAACGTCGTGACTAGTAAACATCATATGTTTCACGGAGGTCTGAGATCTCCGAACTCTTGTTACATACTGCATGGGGCTGAAAAAAATACTTCATCATTTCATAACGTTACTTCATGACTTTAAGGCACACTCTCTACGTGGCTATAACAAAATCCGGCTCCTGATATATAGTACATTAGTGATGGATGACATACAATTCCCTACTAACATAGTTTCAGGGCCATTATGGACTGCAAAATGAAGACACATAAACTGCCGTGCTCCAGTTTTTTTCACCATTACTGTTATGGTGTTTTAAATCACCTAACATTAATAATGTGGGTAAGCACCACATTACTAGTATCAGTGTTGACAGGATACCCATTTAGTCGATAGTACGTGTGTTGTGAGTGATCAAAATCAGTGCCAAGTACGATACATTGTAGATATCACAATAAGAGATACCAGGCAGTCTCTATTATAACCTCCTATCATTCAGGGAGATACATCGTATTCGGATAGTCCGACTACGTCAGATATGTGATTGGAAATGAATGACTGACTATAACAGTTACTTGAAATCAACATGCCACAGGTCTGTTTTTTTTTTTTTTCGATAATGTGACACAATGGATGAAAGAAAAGTAGCTGACGAGTCCTGAAAAGAGTGTTCCGCACAATCCTTTGGAAACTTCATGCCCTTATTTTCCTAGAGTTATCAAACTAGGATTGAGGTGTTCAAAAGGAATTATCGCAGAGTGGGACTCGTTGTCACCAAGTACAGTAGGGGTATTGTCATTAGATAGCTTTAAACAATGTTTAGAGTTAGAAGTTCAAAGGTTAGATGTAACAAGTCGATCGGTGTAATGTAGCCAGCTGCCGCCGCGCCGCGTGCCTACGAAGCTGGTGTGTTACGCCGAAGGGCGGTTTTACCGGCTATACAGATAACGATATCAGATATCATATCGATACTTTGAAACATTTGGCCAGCACAGCCGAATTGTAGAAGAATTCGATCGCCGAAAACTTTGCCGACTTTGCGCCGACCTACTCTTAACTATAGTTGGGAGGGGGGCACTCGGCTAGTGTTCGGGAGTCCAAATTCGTGAATGTGTGACAGAAACTTTTAAAAGTACACTCACCTCCAGACACTGCAACAAGGAAGAACGGACAAGTTCACCAAGAAGTTGGACCCTCCAAGTGCAGACGACGTCCACATTAGAATCACCAGAAACTCAGACATTTTCAGGATGATTCGGAGTTTTCGAACTCTGGAACCAGACGATACATACAGGGACTCGACCGTTCCGTACTTTGGCTGACTTCATATGCAAATCTGAACACTGTCTGATATGTAAAACTGACGGAACTTGATTGGAATTTGAACACCTTGCTTTAAAAATGTTTATTTGTGATCGTTTGATTCTCTGACAAACAAAAGTTAGAGAGACAGGAGTTTGGGATTCCATCCGTTGTGTTTGTGTCAGAAAAGTCAAGGGCGATTCTGTTGTTCGATAGAAACTCCCGCTTGGACAGGGCCGATAAGAGGACACTGTGACATTTAGGTGACCTTCAGGCCTTGACCAGTGACCTCCCATGGGATCAAAATCTTTACAACGGACAGTGACCTGCCGGATAGTTCTTCAGAACTTCAGATACATTTTCTCTGAGGTCTCGTTGATTTACGGTTTTCTCCGATAGCGGTGACATCTGGCCTCACCGGAGTTCTGTTGCAGTTTGTGCGTTTGACCTTTGTGGTATATCACAAGTTTTAGAGCTCCATCCCTGGATCACAATTACCACTACATACTAGGATAGCGAAATAAACAAATAACGCATAGCTTCAGTGTACTGTGAACCAGTCATAATTGACATAACAAAAACAATGCCTTTAAAGACTATTCTCATCCTGTGACAAAGAAAAGAGCCCATCTCCAGCTATCTCGGCACAACACAGGGTCCCGTGGGACACACAGTTAATGCGATCAGATATGTGCTCTATTATGTAATATTCATATAATGTAATAAAGGAAACCATATATCTCAGTAATTACGAAAATATCCCTAAAAGTGATTGCTGTATATATAAGCTCTCCTTTAGCGGATCGACTCCCCTGGCATGTTATCTGTATATTTGCCCAATTTCTACCATTTCCAGTCGCTTCTGAAGCCTGGTAAAGCTAGATTTTGTTATCTGTGGTCCATTCGACTCGTAGGCTCGCTCTACCTATTTATGACCCAAAAAATAAGATACCTCGCTTAGCTTGTTTTTGGCCTATTTCAAACACTTGAAATGATGACGAACATGTGCTAAGAAATGGCTGTAAATATTAATATCAGATCAGACAGATTTCTTCATCCAGAATATTTATGTTTACCGAAGGAAAACATTCAATTTGTTTTTGCTCAGTTTCTTCTTCTTTTCCAAACAGTGAACTCAATGGCCTGAACCAATGCTGTGTCTGTTACCATGGTAATCAGTGTTGGGTTACATCATGTTGCAATTTTATAGCAGGAGGGATTTAGACTCCTGTCTGACCATATATATGAATGTCTTTGAGTAAGAATTAACAGAGCAGACCATATGTGAAGGTAAGCATTGTGCATTTGCCTTGCAAATGTTACTTCTACTTTGTTTTGTTTTTCCGCTCTGAAAGGGCATTGATGTCTTTAAAACCCATGTACAGAAAACCTTTATATGCTCGCCAGCCAGCCTGTTGACTTAGCCTCCGTAGCTGGCTTATAAATACATGTAGAACTGGGGGTTTGGTGGTCTTCGGCTGTTTACTGATTAGCCCAGTTCTAAAAACGGGGGTAATTCAACCAGGCCGGCTATGTTGTCTATATGCAATCAGAAAATAGCACATAAAAGATCCCAAAGACCCTGAAGACCCCAAACCCCTAGTTTTTATCATGCTATGGAGGCTACTGTTGACTGTCACCCTAATCACTCCTGACACACTGACTACCTACATGCCGGGTAACAATTGTCAGGACTGGTCCTCACGCTACAGGGAGGCGACAGTGCCACAACCTCTGAGGAAAGGTCAGCGCACCTGTCTGAAGCCCCTGTCACACATCATATGGCTTTCCGAACACCCAATGCACGAAATCCTATCTTTAAGCAGCACACTTTAAACGTGCGTAAATGTACGCGCGAAGGAAGAAACGGAATATTTACGCATGTTTTAGGTGTGTTGTTGGGGACTGGTTGGCAGGTGGTTGGGAGTAGGTCAGCAGTTGTTGTAACTTGGTTGTCAGTCAAATTTGACTCAAATTTAACTCAAATTTGATTTGATTTGTATCGAACGTTAGATCTGGCCACTCTGTTCCCAAACCACAGTCAACCTTGGTTGGTTGGTTGGTTGGTTGGTTGGTTGGTTGGTTGGTTGGTTGGTTGGTTGGTTGGTTGGTTGGTTGGTTGGTTGGTTGGTTGGTTGGTTGGTTGGTTGGTGGTCGAGGGAAGGTTCTAAATGTGTGACAGGGGCTTGAAACCTTGAAAGTACTTCAACGTTCACTCAATACAGCTGTGGTGTCACCCAAAAAGGATGGATAGCTTTTTTCACAAAGGTAGATCAAAACTAATATACGGTTTCACGTGTCTGCCATGATTATAACCCTTAAGGATTTCAAATATACGAGTGGACGCCTTGCCCTTCTCTATTATGCATAATATGATACACTCAAGCAACTGGATATGATTTTGGGAACGGTCAGACGTTTCAGATAGTATCCACTAGTAAAATGCAAGTAAAGTGAAGACAATTTTTTTTGGAAGTCGAAAAGGGAACAAAAGTCAGATATGTCAAGACAAGATAATGCAAATTAGTCAGAAAGCTCATGTTATGCAGAACAGGAGCTTAAGTGTTGTCTGTCCAGTTGCTTGAGCAGCTGCTTTTTTGGTGTATGGTATTACCTGGATGTCTAACCTTCATCGACGTATGCATAATATGGGGCCAGTTTGATGTTGGGTCTGCTTGCTTCTCGGTGATGGGTGCATGGAACACCGGAGTCATGTCAACACGCAATCCGGTACTTAGTGGGGAGGGAAACTGTCAGGACTCGATGTGAAGAAACTCAACAAAAGTGCTAAAAGCCCTGCCCTCGCTGAATTATTAACCCAGACGTGTTCAATTATTTAGCCGTCCGGTGTGAGTGTAGAGACTGAAGTAAGTTTTAGAGTAGACACGAAAGAAAACTTTTGCTTAATGTTTCTTCTGAAGTAACTCAAGGTATTGACCCCCCCCCCAGGTTTCATCACTGGTAAAAAGCACTTCCATCAAAAACAAAAAAGATAACCCGCTTCTACATTATGGTATTATACCTCCAAAGGACCAAAGTTCACTCACTGCATGAAATCCTGTCAATAAGCAAACCGTTAAAATACGTAAAGTTGCGTAAAGGTGCCGTGTTTTCCTTTGCGCATACCTTTACACATGTTTTAAGGTGTGTTGAAAGAACCTGTCACTGTAAAAAAAACTATTCTTCAAGCACGCCTTAAAAGATGCGTAAAGGTGCCGTTTCTTCCTTCGTGCGTACCTTTACGCATGTTTAAGGTGTGCTTAAAGATAGGAATTCGTGCAGCTAGGAGTTACTATCACTTGTTAAATCTTTCTTATCTAGATAGCTTTACACTTTCTCACTCATACTCACTTACCTGTCATCTCTATCTCTGATATGTACCTTCAAACGGATAACGATATTTACGATAATGCATTTTGTTACCAAGAGGCATGTCTTGTGTAATGTTGTTTCTCGGAGCTTTCATATCTCATGTTTGATAAGGCCACAGCAAGTAAATTTTATGGATGACATCCTCCACAGACTCCAAATCTAATGCAAGTAGGCAACAAGATGGGCCGAAAAAAACAAGGTTCCTACATTTTAAAATTTTGACTGATTCAGTGGGAACATCACATATACACAGCCACCATCTCATATCACTGCATCAAAGTAAGAAACAAAACATTACATCAGTGCCTTTTCTTATCTCCTCTCTTTATAGTTATCCTCCATCATCCTTCCGGCATGGCAACAGACATATTTGCCCATTTTCGGCATGTTGACCACTGTCAGAAGGCAACAAAATCTCTTGTTTTTTTTCCAAAATCAGGCGAAAATTAATGCGCGCTGATGTCATCCATAAAAATTACTTGCTGTGGCCTAACCGCCACTGTAACAGCACGCGTACTCCATAGACCCCCAGGCGTTAGGATGAGTGCGTTCCATATTGCCGTATTACTTGATGACCTGTTGGAGAGTGCTTCCCGATTGGTTTGGAGTACTTAGGCCAGGTTGAGTTGATTATGTGGATGACGTCCTCTGGGAACTCAAAAACTGACGTGAGCGTGCGAATAAAAAAAGTTTGGCAGAAAAAAAGTTGCCTTCATTATGAAACGTAGGTGGTCATGAAGGTTGAACATATGACTAAGCACACAGAGTATGGTATGTCCAAGGACATTATATTCTGTATAATGTATGTCGAATAATAGAATCTTTATTTTCATGTCTTGACATTTTCTTTTTTTTCTGGAATTTATTTTGGCATTCTACGACATTAGTATTATTTTCCAATATTTTTTTACAATTTACGGCAAATATTTGCTCATTTTGAAGCTGCTTTGTACGATTTACAGTATGGTCGATTTTCGGAGGAAAGGCACGAAAATTCATGCGCGCGGGACGTCATCCATTGAATCAAATTAACATGGCCTTAGGCTTTGATTCTACGTGATCCCCCAAGCTAGTCACTCTCATGGTTCCTGTCTCCCCGTACGTGTGTTAGGATCATACACACATCATTCATCATGTTGACTTCCCAGATTTGACGTGACAATAACTTCATGATTAACGAGATGTGACCAAAATGACTGATGTGATGGGTTCGTACCCATAGCTCTGGTGTAGCGGTGGGGCTTTCTTTGTCTTCCGCCTTGAACAGTTATTAAATGTTACTTCTAATTACTTTGTCATCAGCGAGACGGAGGTTTTCCACCTGGGGACTGCAGAGGAGGGTTTGGTGGTATCCCGTGGTGCTTTGCAGTCAGGTCACGTCTGTTGCACAGTCGTATGATTATGATTACCTCGCCAGTATATCACACTTCTGCAATACTTTTATTGAAGAAAAATCCATATTCTTTAAGCACATGCTATACCGAAGCTCAGACTGGGTTTGTTAATTAAAAGTTTTTATTAATACCTTTGTCTCAGTTATTATTGGATGAGTGGTGGCTAACATGTGACAGTTATTGTCGTGATGACATTGTATGGAACAGAAACAAGTAACACCATAAATGAAATGTTTACCACTTTGTGGTATTACAGATTGTTTTCTTTTATCCATGATGACCATAGCATTCATTATTTCAATTTTGGGGGCTTTTCTTTAAGCGTGTGCGCTTTCTCTGCAAAATGATTTGTTTAACGAGGTCTTAAAGCATGCGAAAAGGTGTAATTTCTTCCCTCGCGTGTACCTTTACTCATACTTTAAAGACAAGATTTCGTGCTGCATTCTATTTGGATTATACACTTTTATAGCAGTGTGTAGTTAGCAAATGTTACGAACCTACGAATCCTGGTTACGCAAAAAGCTTACTAAGAGAAAAAATCATGTTCTGTGAATTGGACGCCATTCCTTCTTCGAGTAGTAGACACGTTACTCACTGCAAAAATCCATTCTAGAAGCACGCCGTAAAGCATGCGTAAAGGTGTCGTTTCTTCCTTCGCTTGTACCTTTACGCATGCTGTAAAGTTTGTTTTAAGATAGGATTTCGTGTAGCGAACGTTACTCGCAGATGATGCCGGTCACTCGTCGTCGTCGTCCCCGTCCATCACGGTACACTTCTCCGGGCAGTAGAGATAGCGGTACGGCTTCTCCTTCTTGCTCTTCCCCTTCCCCTTGCCCTTGCCTTTGGTGGCGTTGGGAGCGAAGTCGAACGCCGTGTCAGACCGCGGGGGCCCAGGTACGGGCGCGGGAGGGCGTACGGCAGGGCGTACGGGTACGGGAGGGCGTTTCGGCACCAGGGGAGGCCCAGCCGGCACGACGGGGACGCTAGCGCCGCCGAGCGGACCCGGAAGCGGCCCGGGCGCGTAGTGAACCGGTAACACGATGTGTCCGGTACGTCCGGTGTTCCTAAAAGAAGAACAAGAAATTTTATTGCCGCTGCAAAGATCCATTCCTTGTGCCATTTCTTCCTTCTTTTTACATGCCGACGGCACACTCAAGTTTTTTTTCCTTCAACTTTTTGCAACTCAGTTTTTAATGCCGCCGCCAACGCAGACAAACGCATGAACGAACAAGAATTCGGAGATCTCATACCTCCATGAAATATATAAGTTAATTCTGTTAATACTTACTCAAACACATTCATATAGTATATGGCGACAGGAGTGTAAATCCCTCCTGCTATAAAATTGCAACATGATGTAACCCAACACTAGTTACCTTAGTGACAGACGTCCGGTTCAGGTCATTGACCTTATTTGTTTGGAGAAGAAGAGAAGAGGAAAAAGAAACAGAGCAAAAACAACATGTTTTCCTTCTGAGAAGGTAAACATAAATGCTGCTAATATAACCTTTTACATCAGGCATAGAGTAAATGGAACAGTTTAAAAGCACAAGTACATACGTGTTGGTGGGTTTCTTTTCCTTTTTCTTCTTGGGTTTGGCCCAAGGCCATATCCAGGGGCTGTGAAAACAGTTTGTAAAGTTAAGCAACTTGCTCATTACATTGCATCATTCAAAGTGTTCCTGTTACTGGGTGTTTGACAAAACAAAACGTGGTGTAGTGTAGAGTTTTTTCAGATCAAGGAAATACCAACTTGTGAATGGAATAAAAC
Organism: Branchiostoma belcheri; assembly: GCF_001625305.1. Taxonomy (NCBI): domain Eukaryota; kingdom Metazoa; phylum Chordata; class Leptocardii; order Amphioxiformes; family Branchiostomatidae; genus Branchiostoma; species Branchiostoma belcheri. The sequence goes on along the minus strand of NW_017804020.1, from coordinate 2,432,762 downwards.
AACATATATATGGATGTTGATATAATTTCTAAGCTGGAATATATAATATTACTGGTGCTAAAATACTGACCGCAAAAAAATCTTTCAGCAAGCCTTAAAGCGTGTGTAAAGATACCTTGTCTTCCTTCGTGTGTAGCTTTACGCATGTTTTAAGGTCTGCTTAAAATAGGATTTCGTGCTATGTTCGCTAGCTAGCTAGGCAAAGTAAAGGTTAATCTTATCAAAGTTGTGACTTAAATTAAAAGACATACTCGGATTTTTCGGCACTATCTTCGTCCTCGTTGCCTTTGGCCTTCGCCTCTTTGGCCTTCGCCTGTTTGGACTCTTTGAACATCCAAAAGGCATCCGAGGTGCCGGCCAAGAAGATGGCAACACCAGCGAGTAGCACGAGCAGACGCATGGCTGGAGACCTCTGTAGATATACAAAGTAAGAAGATAAAGTTGATGTCGCACATTCAGAACCTTCCCCTGACCACCAACCAACCAACCAACCAAGGTCGGCGGTAGGTCGCAGTCCCGGTAAACCGCATTTTGCTTAGGCGTAACACACCAGTTCTGTACATGTAAGTACAAGCTGTGTAAGACCAGACTGTAAGGTTTGAACCACTCACACCGGGGAGAATCCCTACTCTTTTCCATAAATGCGTGGGGTATGGCTCTCCCAAACACGGGACCTCAATTTAATGTCCTATCCGAGGGACGACGCTAACTGAAGCTAGGTACTCATTTCCACCGGAGTGAAGTGAGGAAAGTCGTGTCAAGTCGTCCCATCCGGCAGGATTCGAACCCGGGGCCTCTTGGATCCGAGCCGAACACTGGCGTTACCCCACACGACCCAACTTGAATCAATTTTGAGTTAAATGTGAGTCAAGTTGGACTGCAAACAAACACTGCTGACCTACTCCCAACCACCAGCCAACTAGTTCCCAACCATAGTCGAACATGCACTCCGCAACGTTCGACTGGCGCAGCCGAACAGTACATGAAGCCAACCTCGCCGAACACCAGCCAACCTTGCTCCCGACCTACACCCAACCATGGTTCTTCAGTGTTTGGGAGACCATATTCGTGGCAGGGGCGGTATAGACAGTTGTGTACAGACATAGTGTCAACGCAAGAATTATATCCTTCTGCCACTTGTCAAATAAAGTTGAAAGAACTTTGAACAATTGTGGCGATCAACTACTTCACGACTATATATAGATCTAGTACCAAGCTGTTTGTAGCAAAGAACAAAATACGTACCTCGTGTGTAGACCAATGTGGGTAATATTTGGAGAGTACGACAATCTAGTAGATAAAACGAAGACTACGGCATTTAAGAAATAAGGAAATACGTCTAGAAGAACCAGACAAGACTCGTCTTACCTCAAAGACTCCCTCCCAGATCAAACGTTCAGTGGTCTGCACTCCAAATTGGCCTCCGATTCGAGATATGATTCTGTGAGTATTTCTTTGCCGTGAACCTGCCTTTTATACAGAAATGTCGCGCAACTTTCCCGTGAGAAAGAATTTGTTATTAATTCATAAAACTTTCAGCAAAAATCTCATTACATGAGCGGTCACAATAGTCGATCTCTTCACTGTCTTAATTTTTCTGTGATGCAAATATTACATTTTCTAGTTGTTATAATATTGAGTCACAAGAAATTGTGTTTGCTAGACCACACAGGGACTATGTGTTGACATCAAAGAGTTTGAAATTGAACTGTAAAACTCAGTCAAGCGTGGATTACAGCCAGTCGCTGATAGCTATGGCGTTGACATTCTTGTACCTGTAGCTAAGCTATGGTTTTGGTTGATTGAATTAAAGATATACACATTGCAACTTGCTTCGTTTTTATGATGAAATGTTTATATTCATGCCATTGATGTGTAGGTTCATGTAGGTCTGAAGAAATCTATCTGATATTCTCATTTACTGCAATTTCTTAGCACGTATTCGTCATAATTTCGTACTTGAAACGTTTGAAATATTTCAGAAACAAGCTACGCAAGGTGTCCCTTTATTTTTGGGTACCACCAATAAATATCTAGAACAAGCCTGCCATACGAAACAAGCAATCATTTTCCGTCAGCGACACCGCATTTTTACCTCTCAGATATCGCAGTACCAGTATGCTATGGGATAGGGTTGATTCAACTTAGGACATGTTGATTTGATTGTATGGATGACATCCGCGCGCGCATGAATTTTCGGCCGTTTAAAAAAAAAGACGTTTTCAACCATACTGTAAATCGTACAAAACAGTTGCAAAATGAGCAAATATATACCGTAAGTTGCACAAAAAATATTGGAAAACGATACCAAATGTCGTTGAATGCCAAAATCAAACGAAAAAGACCAAAATTTAAAGAAATGAATTTGAAGGGTAGATTATTTGCCTTACTATATCCTGTGTCATTTGTTCAACCTTCATAACCACGCAGATTTCATAATGAAAGCAATGTTTTTGCCAAACTTTTTTTATTCGCACGCTCGCATCAGTTTTGGGCTTACCAGAGGATGTCATCCATATAATCAACTCAACATGGCCTAACTACGTAAAAAATGATCAGGAAATCGACTTTGAAAATGTAGTTTTCCTGCGTTGCAATCGCTTCGGGTGCCTTTAAGAATGTAATAATATACTGATACTCTAATCTGCCTTCGGGTACTTCCTAAGTATAATCCTTAGCGAAACGACACAGCGGATTTTTCAATTTGCTCTTGGTGACGTTTTTTTTTAGCCCGATATGTCTCAATCCTTCTAAACGACGTCATCGCCAAATCCGTCATGTTTTTTATCGATGATCAGTCACCCAGGCCTAACGACGTGGTCTCATTCTGTCAAGCGGTCGCCAGTTCTTTCAAAGCCCGTAGACGTCTATTAGGTCGTGCCCCAGATGTATACGTACAAGCGCTAGAGTTGCCTTTGTGACTGTATATGTCTCTGCATTTCTATCAAAGCAGTTCTGTCAAAGCTTGTACACGTCTATTAGGCCGTGCCCTAGATGTGTACATGCGTTAGACATGCTTTTGTTGGTTGTATATCACTGTAACATATTTACAGTGTACTAGAAGACCTGTTTTATATCGCCCCTTGTTGCATTTCTATCAAAGCAGTTCTTTCAAATTAAAGCTTGTACACATCTATTAGGTCGTCCCTAGATGTGTACAAGCTTTAGGCCTGTCTCTGTGACTACATGTATATTATCACTGTAACATATTTTCAGTGTACTGACAGACCCTTTCTAGTTCCCCTTGTTGTATTTCTATCAACGCAGTTCTGTCAAAGCCTGTACACGTCTATTAGGTCGTGCCCTAGATGTGTACAAGCGTTAGGCCTGCCTCTGTGGCTGTATATTATCACTGGAACATATTTACAGTCACTGACAGACCTGTTTTATAGTACCCCTTGTAGTATTTCTATCAAAGCTGTCAAGAAAGTTAATTATACATGTGTAGTCGTGTTAATGATGAAATGGTGTAGTTCTTTCGGTGCATGAATTTTGATCTTTAAGCATACCTTAAAGCGTGCTTAAAGGTGATGTTTCTTTTCTGGAAAAGAGGTACACTTACGCATACTGCATGCGTGCAGTCATGTAAATGCAGAAATGATCTTTAAGCACAAATTAAAGCATGCGTAAAGGTTCTGTTTCTTCACTCGTAAAGTGGTACCTTTACGCATATGTTAATGTATGCGTAAATGTAGGATTTTTTGTAATGCTTGAATCTCATGTTCACGTTTGGGTATATTATTAAAGCTCTAACAGGGGCTATATTATGACTTCAGTATACTATCCCAGTAAAACACGTTTCTTTATTAGTAGGTTAATAAACGTCTATAAGTCATCAGCGATCACACATTGAAGGACTTAGCGGCTTTACGGATTTCCTTTGCAGGATAAAGAATTAATTCCTCAACTAGATCTCTTAAAGCCTTCGGCTGACCGCAAAGCTAATTTTAGCAATTTGTGAGTTGGTTTGAAAAACTAGATCACTGTTTCAAGGAGTGGAAGCTTTCGCTTGGACTAAAATCAGACCATGATGTACAAAATGACTAATAAACTGGTGGACGTACCAAATACTAAGTACCTAATACCCGCCCAGAAAAGAACAAGAAATAGCCATGCCTTCAAGTACCAGAGTTATCAAGGTGTCAAAACTTCATTCTTTCCTAGAACTATCGCAGAGTGGAACTCGCTGCCACCAAGTACAGTAGGGGCATTATATCTATAGACAGCTTTAAACAACGTTTAGAGTTAGATATTCAAGGGTGTAACAAGTCGTTCGGTGTAATGCAGCCAGCTGCTGCCGCGCCGCGTGCCTGCGAATCTGCATGTGTTACGCCGAAGGCTGGTTATACCGGCTATACAGATACAAATACAGATACAGACCCATTCGCACGGATTGAAAAAGCAACTACATATTACGTGCTGCTATGCTGTTAATGCAATAATACTTTCCCCCCGAAGGCTGGCTTTGAAAAGTAGGACATCTTTATTAGTTTAGGACACTGTTGACGCATTGACAAAAAAACGGATGAAGAAATCTGTCTGATATTGACATGTACTGCAATATCTTCGTCATCACTTCATACTTGAAGCGTTTGAAATAAACTCAAACTAGAAAGGTAACATTTGCAAAGCAAATGCACAATGTTTACCTTCGCATGTGGTCTGCTCTGTTAATTCTTACTCAAACACATTCACATATAGGAGTATAAATCCCTCTTACTATAAAATTGCAACATTATGTAACCCAGCACCAGTTACCATGGTGATAGACGGTCTGGTTCAGGTTATTGACAAGCGGAAGAAGAAGAAGAGGAAACTTCTCAAAAACAATATGTTTTCCTTCGGTAAACATAACAAGGCTACGTGGCGAGTCCCTTGATTTTTTGGTACCACCAATAAATAGCTGGATTGCAATTTTTTTCCATCACGGAATTCGAATGCAGACGTGGGATAATTGATTCATTACAAATACTGTACTAGAAAGTGACCAAAAAATTTGACTTTAAAAATCCAGTTTTACTGTTCCTTCGCGTGTAGCTTTACGCATACTTTAAGCTGTGCTTAAAGATAGTATTATCATTATAGCGTGATACGGCGGAAATCATATTTTAAATGGGTCGTGAGAAACGTGACGATAACGTAAAGTGAAAGGTCGAAGAATGGGCCTTTAATGGTTACCAATAGAATTAGGTCAAGCAACTTTTTCCATTAGTCGGCAGTAACTTTCCGGCTTGATTGAAAAACAAGGGAACTAAATCACTGCACGTGGCCGAAGTGGGTCACAGGAAACGATAAAATAAGTGCCTCCGCATCAACTTGATTTGAATTTCATATCGGAAGAGCTGGAAATGTTTTTAACGGCTTAGCACAGGTGCATAAAACGTAACCCCTGTCACACATAGACGAATATGGCCTGCCGAACACTGCCTTACTCCCTCAAACCATGGTTAGGCCACACCGACTTAATTTTATGGATGACATCCGCACGCGTTGATTTTCGCCTGTTCTCAAAGAAAGAAGAAAGATCACAGGCTCTATAGGCCTGGGTAGTCAGTCCATGGTAGTTAGCAACAAAACAGAGCCGGTGGTAACTCTGGAGGATGGATCCCAGGCTAGCGATCGAAGCTCCACGACTCAAGATCTTAGTACATACGTACAGGGCCGATTCATAAATGCCGCAAAAAGCCAGCATGTGCCGGCTTGTCGTGTACGCCGCTATGTACGAGCTGCCGCAAATTCACAATACCTGCTTTGTATTTGGCCGGATTTTTTTATTCGCCCGCGCGCACTAGTTTGGAGGTCTTCCGAGGATGTCATCCATAAAATTAAGGCCATGTGGCCTTAGGAGTACACAAGGAATTGTTAGCTACATGAAAATGTACGTATTGTTTTGTCTGTCTGTGCGTATGTGTGTGGGTGTGTCTGTCTGTGTGTGTCTGTGTGTGTGCGTGTGTATTTCCACATGCTTGTCTGCATAAATTGAGAAGGCCTTTATCGATTGCGATGATATTTGGTATTATGGTAGGTCTTAGGAGAACAGAGGTCAAATTTGGGCCTCCTGGCGGCTGACCGTAGCACTGCAAAATCAAAGAAAACTTATATATTTTCATGTAGGTATGAGATCTATGCATTCTTGTTACTCAAGCAACTGGATAAATTTTGAAAATATATCATTTTCAGAGCTTGCATTAGGATAATATCTTTATGGAGTATTGTGATAAATGTTGCATTAAAGTGTTAAAGTGATGAAATATGGCATAATGGTAGACTTGGCTTTGAAGTAAGTCCAGACCTTTCGTTGCGATGGCTGTGCAATAAAATTACTTTTTGCGTAGTCGCGCTGAATTTCTTCTCGTTATCATTTTTTTTGCAGAAAAGCCACCGTATCTCCATTATGGTTTCTTATCTCCCCCAGGCTAGCCTCCGCGGTTGATTGAATTATGTCTGAGTGCCTCTACACGACCCCCACGGGAAAACAGATCTTGACAATAAAAATGATGGACCGTCGCGGGTCATTTTCATCAAAGTGCACCAGACAATTTTCTTTCATTACAGATTGTTTTTCTTTATTTGTTATTAACGTCGCCTAATGCAATTTCAGGGCGGCAACACAAAAAGATTCTGGATGAGGAAATCTGTTTTTTTAAATATTCCAACATTTAATGACTAGACGTGGTGACAGCACACTCAAATTATATAAACTTATTTTATGCCGACACCAACGCAGAGGACGAATATAGGACAAGACAATACTCATTTTCACTTGAGTTAAGTGAGGAAAGTCGTCTAAAGTGCCTTTCCCAAAGGCACAAGATCGGTGGCGTGTCAGGACTCGAACCCGGGACCTCTTGGTTCCGACCCCACAATTTGATTTGATTAAAGTCACCCAATGGAATTTCAGGGCGGCAGCACAAAAACATTCTAGATGAGGAAATCTGTTTAATATTGATATTAGCACATTTTTGTTATCATTTCATACTTGAAGCGATAAGAAATAGCCCAAAATACAAGCTACATGAGGCATTTCTTTATTTTTTGGGTACCATCCAAAAATAGCTAGAACTAGCCTACGATTCAAACAAGCAACCGTTTTACATCAGCGAATAATGCATTAAACAAAAGACCAGAAAATTGACTTTAAAAATCCAGTTTTGCCGCACTAAAATTCCTTTAGACAAAAAAAAAACAAGTTAATTGTAATCAGATTTTTAAAAGGCTTTTTTTGAATGTCACTTTATTTATTTGTAGAGCAGCTCAAAGGTTATGGGGAGAGTCACCAATTGAGTGGTAGACACCATACATTAATCTACAAGTATTCCCAGTAGTAATGTACGCAGACAAGTCGACCCAGAACGCGTAACGATACCTCAGTTCTACCGCTGAAACCAATATAGAAGTCACCCCGTCACTCTGAGTGTATAGACAAATGGCCACGCTTGGGGCAGTTCTTACTAGTTGTGTATTCACAGAAGGTTAGGCTTACAAGAGCGTCGATTGTTTTTCGTTTTTAACCCCATCGCGGTTCGATAGCATCTACGCACGGTCGGTACTAATCTTTCGTCCGAAGGGAGAGTTGGCAGGCATGTTCAGCTAGCTAGCCTGGGTACCAAACATTTGGTCGGCTTGGAGGTGAGCTACCTACCCCGGCCTTTATTACTATTAAGCACAGGCGAGCTATACCAAAGGACCTATCTTCAGTAGCCTCCATAGCATGCCAACAACTAGGGGTTTCGGGGGTCTTCATGGTCTTTGGGAGCTTTTATGTGCTATTTTCTGATTGCATATAGACAACATAGCTGGCCTGATTGAATTACCTCCGTTTTAGAACTGGGCTGATCAGAAAACGGCCGAAGACCACCAAACCCCCAGTTCTATAAGCCTGCTACGGAGGCTATATCTTCAGCTGGTTTCCCTGTATCCGCTGACTTCTTGTATTACGCTGAGTCTTCTATTGCGGTAATTGGGGCCTGGTTTGGCGGCCTTGAAATGCTACCAGCCCCGAAGAGACAGCGCTGAGCTCAAGGGGGTTACCAGGCTATCAGCTAGCTGGTCCAGCTGGGATAGCTGTCGAAGTACGTTAGCGCAAAAGCTGTCCCTATAAAAGCTCAGTTCTTAGCGTCTGTCAGAAGACATCACTGCACGAAATCCTATGTATCTTTACTTAGCACAACTTCAACATGCGTAAAGGACAGGCGAAAGAAAAAACGGAACCTTTACGCATACTTAAGACGTGCTTAAAGATTGGATTTTTGTGGAAATCTTGTTATGATAAGACATCTAAGGTAAAGGCGTATCAAAAGCTTACAAGCAGACTCCTATCTTTTAGTTAGCACAGCTTAAACATGCGTAAAGGTAACCGGGAATGAAGAGACGGAACCTTTACGCATAATTAAGACGTGCTTACAGATTGGATTTTTGTGGTAATCTTGTTATGAAGACATCTAAGGTAAAGGCGTATCAAAAGCTTACAAGCAGACTCCTATCTTTTAGTTAGCACAGCTTAAACATGCGTAAAGGTAACCGGGAATGAAGAGACGGAACCTTTACGCATAATTAAGACGTGCTTACAGATTGGATTTTTGTGGTAATCTTGTTATGAAGACATCTAAGGTAAAGGCGTATCAAAAGCTTACAAGCAGACTCCTATCTTTTAGTTAGCACAACTTAAACATGCGTAAAGATAAGCCTAAAGAAAGAAACGGAACCTTTATGCATAATTAATTAAGACGTGCTTAAAGATTTGATTATGTGGTAATCTTGTTATGAAGACACCTAAGGTAAAGGCGTATCAAAAGCTTACAAGTAGACGGTTCCATCACGGTGAATTACGGTGAATTCCAGAGAACCATTTGTGCATGAACCATGTGCATGAACCTTGGCATATACGACTTTATGAATCACAACGCTTGAAACACCACACCACGACATACATTATATACATTGCCATTTGCGCGGTTGTAGCGGTATCACGGCTATAGGCGTACACGGGGCATCACTAACCGTATTTGCTGACAAATTTGACGTTACACCGATGCGCCAGGGCTCATTATCGGTGCGGCAATGAAGGGCTCCCCGCGGAGTTACGCCTGATCAGCGCGCTCAATCACATTCATACGGTCCGAATTGAGCAACTTTGGCAGTTCGCGTCACATGACTCGGCCGGTGCGCCCGATACGAATTGAAAGTACGTCTCTCATAACCAGGTCGGAGCTTCAGCGAAGTGCACACGTTCTAGTAGCTCCTCGTGTGTTTCCTTTTTAACACTATGGACGGCGCTGAAGAAGAATTAGCAGCATCTTGCTCTGTCCAGCAACGACCTGATCGTTCTACAGCGATGCAGAAGGCAAAGTTCGTGAGGAGAGACCACAGGGTAAAGATTAACGTGGGCGGGACGCTCTTCGTGACGTCCCGCAAGATCTTCGACCGCTTCCCGGACAGTCTGCTCGGCAGCGACGAGAAGGACTACTTCTACAACGCGGAGACGGACGAGTACGTGTTCGACAGGGACCCGGATATCTTCAGGTACATCCTGACCTACTACCGCACGGGGCATCTACACTACCCCGAGAGCGAGTCCGTGAAGGACTACGATAACGAGCTCATCTTTTTTCGCCTCATGGCGGAGGACATCGTCGGGGCGTGTTGTCGGGAAGCGTACATGGAGAAGAAGGAGGCCCTGGAGCAGATCGAGTCCTCGGCGGCGAACGGTGACGGCGGCGCCTCTACGGTCACCGTGCGTGCGAGGCTGTGGAGTATCCTGGACGACCCGTTGTCAGGAACGGTCGCCCAGGCGGCTTTCTACGTGACCGGTTGCATGATCGTCGCCTCTATCGTAGCTAACGTCGTGGAGACAATCTGGTGCCCGAAATTCGGCGTCCTAGACGAGTGGCTGCGCTGTGGTGACAGGTACAGAATAACATTCTCCGTGGTAGAAATCACCTGCGTTACCTACTTCACCATTGAGTATTCCCTACGACTCTTTGCGGCGCCGAACAGGCGAGAGTTTGTGAAGAGCCCGCTGAGCGTGATCGACCTGGTGTCCATCGTACCGTTCTACATAGCTCTGTGCATCCCCGAGAACAAAGAGCTGAACGGCGTGTTTGTCACCCTGCGTGTGTTCCGCGTCTTCCGCATCTTCAAACTCTCGCGCTCGTCCTCGGGAATGCAGCTGTTGGGGCAGACTCTCAAAGCATGCATGCGGGATCTGGGCTTCCTACTCTTCGCCTTAGCCATGACAGTGGTCATCTTTGCCACCATGATGTACTACTGCGAGAGGGGCCGCCCCGAGTCTAACTTCACTAGCATCCCTGCAGGCTTCTGGTACATCGTGGTGACGATGACAACGCTAGGGTACGGCGACATGGTGCCCAACACCATCGTAGGGATGCTGGTGACCGCGTTCTGTTGCTTGAGTAGCGTGGTCCTCCTGACGTTGCCGGTAACGGTCATCGTGTCAAACTTCAACGCCATCTACCGTCCGGAGAAGGTCTACCGAGGCGACAAGGCGCTGCTAACAGGCGGGATGGAGAACCCTGAGAGAGAGCGGTTCAACCGGCAGCACCAACACCTCATAGACTGCCTGAGGAACACTGCCCGGCCAGGGTTCTACCTGACGCGGCTCCAACACAAGGGGAGCCGGGACCTCCACCGCTCGGACGCCTCCTCCTCAACCCCCGCGTCCTTCCAAGAGCTCTCCGTGGAGACCATTCTCGATGATTACGACGAAACAAGTTGTTGAAATCGGTGGGGGACATACTTTATTTTGTACCATTGAAAAAACTGTAGATAGTCAAAAAAAGACTGTAAAGATGTTGAGAGGATTTGCGGTTTCTACATGCTTAAAAACAATTACATAGAATCTGACCCTTGCTGTATGCGGCTACGGAGCTCATCTATAATGCATGAAGTTGTATTTAGATGATAGACTGCATTAATACTGATTTATGCATCATTTGCGGTTTCGCTACAACGATTGAAATATCAAACCAATCAATCAGACCAGTACACGTATGCGTGTTGATATTATACAGATACGAACACCAAATTTAAAGGGCGTATATTTAGATTGCCGACAATTTACCAAGAAAAAAGCAATAACGATAAAACAAAAGTTAAAGGCACATGTAACGCATGAAAAGACCGTGGTGTAACGTTCAGCACCAAGGACAGGGACAGTGTTCATCATTTTACTTAATCTGACTCTTGTATATCTATCGTGTATAATAGTATCATCTCAGACACAATTAGCATTTCCTGATATATAAATAGCATTCAATGCGTCAACTGCCAGACAAATTATATACCGTTATATCAACACTGCACGCAATCGTATCTTTCAGCAAACCTTAAAGCATGCGTAAAGGTTCCGTTTCTTCATTCGATCGCCTGTGCCTTTACGCATACTTCAAGGCTTGCTTAAAGATGCGAAGTGCAGTGCCAATACACTGTACATGTTGATATCAATAAATATCTGCCCAATTTGTGTACAGAGACGGCGTGCTGTTCGCTATAATGTTATTAATGAGCAGAACCAAATTACCTTCGCGCGTCAAAGGGAGCATGTTCAATATCACGGCAACATTCTATCATCTCTTAACGACATTTCGATTTGAATCTTTCTCCCGTGGTGCCTTGCTAATTTAGGTATTGGTCGCAAACTAATGTAGAATCTAATGCCATTAGTTTTTCAAGTTTACCATTCGATTCAAACTTTGTAAACCATGTCAGATGGGGTAGATCGTTGATATCTAAAGGATTTGAGCCAGAGGGGAAAAGCTATAAAGTAAAGTTTCTCATTTGTTTCAAATTCATTGCGAAACACGTCCGCCTTAGGGCCTAATTACACAAAAATCAATGTTTAAACTAGAGAAGTAACCTTTGTAAAGCATAATGTTTACCTGTACATGGTCTACCCTTTCCAACTACGTACTTCTCGTTTTATTCTTACTCAGACACATTCTTATATGGTGACCAGCCCCTCCAACTCTGTCCTGCTACAAAATGTAACCCAACACCACAGGGTGTCTGCTACAGCCCCAGTTACCATGGTGACAGACGTCTGGTCCAGCTCACTGACGGCCATATGTTTGGAGGAAATGTAGAGGAAGAAGAGACAGAACAAAACGTTATGTTTTTTCTTCTACGAAGGTAAAAATAGTAATAACTACCACTGAATAGTTCTCAATCAATGTCGACATATAGTAGGCACAGCAAAAGGCAAGGACATGAAAGATTGAAATATGTCGTACATGAAAGCTAACGGACATCAAAGAGACAATTTTCCAGGGACGTTTCGTCTCGTACGCTGGAACTTTGGCGCCATCGAGTATGAAAGTGGCCGCTCGCTTGACGCTTTTAAAGCACGCTTGTAGATGGTCGATGTCCAGATACGGGGTTTAGTTATTAATGGCTCCTTTTTCGGCGCCAATGCTCGGCGGTAAAAGAGAATACATCATTTTAAAATGGTGGAACGATTATAGCAAGCCTGTGACTGTTGGAATGTGTTCAGATAGCCGAGAATAGTTTGGCCTTGTAGTTGATGGAGTGGTAGTGACGTGCGAAGGACGCCGAGTTGTTCCGGATGATGAGGAATGGGTGCCCCGGGGCCAACTGCGTCAGTCTCTCCCCGCGGACGACAACACAGCCGCGCCTTGACGCATGGAGCAGAACGTTAGCGCTCCAGCGAGCAGAAGCGATCGACACGTTTACCGTCCAGAACGGGATTCGGCGTTTCATTTCGCCGCTATCTCTGCAAACGCAGCCCCGCCTCCGTGAATGTCACCTTAAAACGACTGAAATGTCAACGTTCTTAAGGAATGATACGAGTATCTGTCAGCCGTGTGTGGTGGAGATCGTTTCGACAAGCGTCTCCGTTCCGCGTTTCCACATTACTCTCAATCTTACTCAGCCGTTCCAGCGGTTGGTGAGCCTATTTGATGGGGGAAACAGGGCTTGAAAAATGGAAGTATTGGTTTTGGTATGTCTGTGTGTGCGTGTGTGTGTCTGTGTTTCACATTACTCTCAATCTTACTCAGCCGTCCCCGCGGTTGTTGAGCCTATTTGATGGGGGGAACAGGGCTTTCCAGTAGTTTTTAACTCCATGAAAAATGGAGGTATTGGTTTTGGTATGTCTGTGTGTGTTCGTGTGTGTGTCTGTGCTTCAGCATGTCCCTTAGGTCAGGTTGTAATGGATACGGTTTAAGCACGTCTACATCTTGTTGTGCTCGCAGTTTTCACATTTGCTTTTTTTTCAATACATGACCTCCTTTACAGCTGGTGTTGTTTCCTTTGGTATCATTTGGCTCTAATATCCTGAAAACCAAATGAATCCGCCAAGCCCACCGTGACTTATAGCTGCGAACACACAAACACGACCGAAAACAGTACCCTCCCGCGGAAGCACATCTCCTTCCCCGATGGTAAAAAGTGGAAAGCCATGTTTCCCCGTCAAAAAAGACCACACAAAAAGCCGGCCATGATATGGCCATCGCGACTGATGGTTGTTTGGGAGCAGAGTTCCAATGGTTTATCCCGAGGTTATTTCTCAAATCATTGGCTAAACTTCATACAAGTTTCCTAGTCTTCCGGCTATAACAATGATTTCTGAGGAAAAAGGTCCATTTCAAAGTCCAAGGAACATACTTTACGTAATAACGCTGAACTCTTCCAGGCATTCATGTCAGAAAAGTCCATCTATGTGACATATAAGCGTTGTGAAAATGAGGGGACTGATAGAAAACAGATCCCTGTCCTATTTGAGTGGACATTCCTCACATAGATAGTTCACAGCCATAAACTGAGGTCCCAAACTCATGAAAACTTCGAATTCAGCCAAGGGTAACCAGGAAATGTGAAAAGCTCTTGCATCCCAAAACTGGATCCATCCAAAACATCGGAACGCATGTTGTATTCTAAAATGATGTGTTCCATTCCAAAACATGAGTTTTGTAATCACATGTTTTGGTTCTAAACTAAACCCTAATCTGAACACATACATACACAAGAGTACAGGAGGACAACAAGACAAACAAACAAAAAAACAAAAAAACAAAATTGACAGGCAAAAAATAGGGGCCCTAATTACACTGCGCTCTCATTGGTCATCCGCAATAACCTAATTAACCAACCCCATATAAGGCACGTACTGTACACAGGACTCTTTATGCTCGACAGAATTTTGGAATATTCCAAATCGTGGCCCAGCCATGCCACGATTTGGAATGCAACGAAGTGGAATGCCTGTCGTATTCCAAACGATTGGGAATGCAACACGGTCATTTGGTGCATGGGTCGATATCGAAATCCCTGGGCGCAAGTCACAAGGTCTTCACATCTTGACCTAAGTGGAAATGAAGTTTTCTTTAATTGGAGATCCTGTCAAGAAATTGCCCTTCTTAAGGGGACAGATTCTCTGCGGAAGGTAATTTTTCCTTTGGGTGATAAATATTAATAATGAACTAGAAAGGTAACATTTGCAAAGCAAATGCATAATGTTTACCTTCGCATATGGTCTGCTCTGTTAATTCTTACTCAAACACATTCAAATATCTGGTGACAGGAGTCTAAATCCTTCCTACGATGAAATTGCAACATTATGTAACCCAACACCAGTTACCATGGTGAGATACAATCTGATTCAGGTCATTGACTAGGTCAGAGGTCATTGTTTGGAGAAGAAGAAACGTAGCAAAAACAATATGTTTCCTTCGGTAAACATAATTATGGATTCACAAAAAAATCCCAGAGCGCGGACTGCGGACTCACTGGAAAAAAATTAATTCTTAAAGTAGGCCTCTTCCTTCGCGCGTACCTTACGAATGTTTAAAGTGTGCTTATAGATAGGATCTCGTACGGTGATTTTTCCCGGTATGTATCAATCTGATACAGAGTGACACAGGGATTACTCTAAGTGTAGCTGAGGCTATCGCTCTTGACAGAACTGGTTGGAGGAACCTGACGGAGGGGAGCAAGGGGCCAGTACCTGGCCTGGGCACTTAGGCAGGTAGGCAGGTATCAATCTGTTCATTTTTTTCTTTCCCGCTGAAGACGAATTGAGCCGAGGTCACCCTGGAGATCAATTTTATAGAGCGCAATGAACTGTTGATGCTTTTAAAGTTATGGGGTAACCATAAACAACACATAAAGGGGGATATACGCCAGCAATTCTCCACCGCAGAGCTTAGGAATGGGCAGCTTTTCTTAAGCCCCTGACACACATTCAAAACCTTCCCCCGATCACCAACCAAGGTAGACTGAAGTCCGGGAAAAGTCTCACCAGATTCAGGCAATGCCTACCATTCTACACTAATCGAACCGATTTTGAGTTAAATGTGAGTCAAATTTGAATTCCGAGCGCTGCTGACCTACTCCCAACCACTAGCCAACCATGACCGAATCTTCAGTACACTTCCAAAACGATGTCAAAACACTATTGTGTTATGTTGGCTGGCGTAACCGAACAGAAGCCAACGTCGCCGAACACCAGCCAGAGCCCGACCTTGCTCCCGACCACTGGTATCCAGTGAATCGTGGTTGGGGCGCGTTTTTTTCGGGGCTGCTGAAGCTCTTCCCCGCCCGCCTGAGCTAGGTTCCCCGGTAGGTTTTTCACGGCGGGAGTTTTATTAGACCCACCTACAGGAGTATCACTCCTACGGGGCGGTCTGTTGAGCTGGACGGAAGAAAACTATTAGAGCCCCGTAGACAGCCTGTCCCAACCACGATAGACTGGATTCCAGGCTAGGGCCTTCGCTGAACAATTGCCAATCAAGGCGTACATCCTTGCATGAGTAACGAGCACACGACTCTCCTCATTCAATTACCTCTTATTCAGGCGCACCTGCATCAGTCATCCCATCCATGCCGACCTTTCGTGATCTTCTTCCCTTTCATTTCGTCGGAACCTCGCGGCCACATGCCATAATTGTTGTGCACCAGACGTTCATGTGGAAATAAAGATAGCAAATGGGGCCGTAATAGTACCGGGGAGGAGGGGGGGGGGTAAGTTTCAGGATTAGACCGAGACGAATTGTATAATTTGAGGAAAAAATTCCATTTCGGAGGAGCGTATTTTACGTAATAACGCAAAACTCTGCCAGACATTCCTGTCAGGAAAGTTCATGAAAGTGGCGTGTAAACTAGAAAGGTAACATTTGCAAAGCACATGCATAATGTTTACCTTCGCACATGGTCTGCTCTGTTAACTCTTACTCAAACACATTCATATGTATGGTCAGACAGGAGACTAAATCCCTCCTACTTGAAGATTGCAACATTATGTAACCCAACACCAGTTACCATGGTGACAGACGTCAACAAATCAGGTCATTGGCCAGGTCAGAGGTTAGTGTTTGGAGAGGAAGAGGAAACTGAGCAAAAATAATATGTTTTCTTAGGTAAACTTAATTATGACGAACTACTAGGGTAACATTTCTAACAGTAGCTAACCATGCGCTGTGGTAGATACAGATTGTTTTTTGTTTATTTTCTGGAGTCTGTAAGGGTGATGGTGTAAACAACTGTGTGGTTCTCTCCCTCTCTCTCTAGATCTCTCTCTCTCTCTCCAGATCTCTTTCTCTCTCTCTCTCTGGATCTCTCCCTCTCTCTCTAGATCTCTCTGTCCCTCTAGATCTCTCTCTACAGATCTCTTTCTCTCTCTCTCTCTCTCTCTCTCTCTAGATCTCTCTCTCTCTCTAGATCTCTCTCTCTCTCTCTAGATCTCTATCTGTTTCTACAAACTTTATGCACAGTTTGCTTTTGGCTAGGCAGACATTTGAGTTTTCTTTCTGCACCGATATGTTATGAGCAAACTACTAGTGCCCCTATGAACCCCAGGCTATCGCCACCATTCCCACACCCAGCCGCCATGTGTGGCACATTATCAACAGTCTGGACCATATAGTGTTACATATTGGGCCACAAATACCGATGTGTCTCCTTCAGAATGATAACACACACGGACTTTTGCACTACATCGGTGCCTGAACGACTTTTAAAAGCATCGTAAATCAACGAAATAAATGAAATTAGACTCTTTCAGCTATGACCAATAGCCTGCGATTGTTACGGTCTGCAAGTTTGAAATGTCACGACGCTGCACTTAGGTCGTAATAAATGTACCATACCCGCGCATACTGTGATAGCTGAGAGCAATTTTTGCTGCCTACATTCTCAATCTCTTCAAACTTTATGTGTGTATGTATCGTCCATTTTCCATTGCAATAATTCAACTTCCTGTTTACTATAATGTATATGTGCTCAGGTCTATAGAATAAGTGAAACTTGTAACGTTGTACTGGGCAGTTTCATCTAGAACTCTAACTGCTCGAAACATACATGTAGAAGTCCGTAGCTACCTCATACGAGCCTTAAACGACACTTGCCAAGCTAACCAGCAAGCTACTTACTACAAGGCCTGATAGGGTGCTAAAGTAATCCAATCTGTCTTCTGCAAAGCACCGTTTTCCGTTGTATAAATCCAACTTACTATGACATATATGCACTTAAATTTACAGAAGTGAATCTCGTTTGGCTGTACTGGGCAGGTCGAATGCAGTTTCAGCTATATAGTGGTCTATAGCTATCTCATACGAGCCTTCTACAACACTTCTCTAGCCAGCTACTGACCAGAAGGCATAAAAGTGTGCTAAAGTACTCCAATTTTACTTCTGTAAGCACTGTGTTCTCCGTTTTCCGTTGCAACTTACTATGGTGTATATGTACAAGTGAAACTCGTATCGTTGTACTGGGCAGGTCGTACGCAGTTTCAGCTATAGTTGAACATTGACTGCGCGAAGCATAGAAGTCTGTAGTTACCTAATACGAGCCTTATACACCGCTTCACAAGCCAGGTATACTGACTAGAAGGCATAAAATGGTGCTAAAGTAGTCCAATCTGTCTTCTGTAAACACTGTGTCCCCCGTTTTCCGTTGCATTAATTCAACTATGATATATATGCACTCAGAACTGAAACTCGTTTGGTTGTACTGGGCAGGTCGTATGCAGTTTCAGTTATATAGTGTGTAGCTATCTAATGCTAGCCTTATACAACGACTCTCTAGCCAGCTATACTGACTAGAAGGCATAACAGGGTGCTAAAGTACTCCAATTTGTCTTCTGTAAGCAGTGGAATCCGGCGTCTCAAATTGGCCCTCCTGCTCATCTGCAGCCCAGAGCTTCAGGACTAGATAGTCTTTAGCTGGATATCAGGACGCCTGCACCCTCTACTTGTCCCACTGCCAGAAGCAAGGATCTCAACACAAAACCCACGCACCGTGACACACATTGACTGTCTCCAATCCCTGGCTACATTTGACAAACTCCTACTGCCCCAGGGGAGGCATTACCGCGCACGTTAGATCTGACCTCTCTCTCATCGACTGCCGCAGCGCTGATGTCCTCACGTTGCCCCGGTTCACGTAGGCCACAGTTTTTATGGATGACATCAGCGCGCGCATTAATTTTCACCTGATTTTGAAAAAAAAAAAGAAACTAGAAGGTTCACATTTGCAAAGCAAATGCATAAGGTTTACTTTTGCATATGGTCTCCTCGGTCAAATCTTACTCAAACACATTCACATATATGATGACAGGAGTCTAAATCCCTCTTGCTATAAAATTGCAGCATTACGTAACCCAGCACCAGTTACCATGGTTAGAGACAGTCTGGTCATTGATTAGGACAGAGGTCAGTTTTTCCCTCTGAAAGTGGTCACCTTGCCGAAAATGGGCAAAGATGTCTGTTGCCACGCCGGAACGTGGATGGCAGATAAATATGAAGAGAGCGGACAAGGCAAGGCTCTTCATTTCTTTTATGTGTGATGTTCACTGAATCAAAACTATTTGTACAATGATTGAAAACTTTTATTTTTCAGTGACAAATGGATTTTGTAATAGTCGACAGTAAGCTTATAGGTATCATTTCTTGTTTAACAGGGTTTATGATGTCAAGATTTGAGAATGTAGGAACCTTGTTTTTTAGCCCGCCTTGTTTCATTTTTCGCCCGCTCGCATTAGATTTGGAGTCTGCGGAGGATGTCAGCCATAAAATTTACTTGCTGTGGCCTTACTTGGAACTTCCTGACGGATTGCCGCGGACTTCATCAACGATGCAAAAAGGCGCGATAAAATGTTTGCCGCCGAGGGGTTGTTCTCAAGAAATGGCCGTTACTAGTTCTTGGCGGTTGCAACTTCGTAGACATATTCATCTTGTGGACTGAGAATATTCTATCGTATGGGTCAGTAGGAATATTTTGAGGTTTTATTAAAATTTATCTATTTATCTATTGATTGTAAATTATTTCAAAATGGGCCTTTGGCTCGATACCATGTACAAATACATATATTAAAATATTTACAGGATTTCCCTATTATTTCGTCCTTTCCTACCTATTTTTCTAATTCTCGGACAAAATGAGGAATATGTTGTGATGAGACACAAGAGACCATGTCATTATATAAGAAATGCCTATCTTTTTAGATTGGTTACAATTGACCATTTATCCAAGTCATGTCAATTACGAGTATTTCGTATATGTTAAATTTTTGCCCAATGGTCTAATTAGACAATTTCCACACAAATTAACTTATTCCGGTCAGCAAATAGTAGTACGTAATTAGGTGCTGCATTCTCTAGGGGGACGTGCGTCTTCCTCACTGCTCAATGAGTGCGATTACTGGCATCTGTCTGAGCCCCAATTAAGTAGACTCTTCCCTCCCATGGGCTCAAAGAAAGCAAATTAACACACGGTCTTATATAGCTTCCACCTGGTCATTTAAGGCATCCAATGCAATTTCAGGGAGGCAAAACTGGATTTTCATAAGTCAATTTCCTGGTCATCGTTTTAATGTAGTAAGGTGAAACAACCCTATACCATAGCATGCTGATATCTGTGAGGAAAAAATGTGATGTTACTGAACGGGAAACGGTTGCTTGTTTCGTATCGTAGGCTGGTTCTAGATATGTATTGTCGGTAGTCTCGGTACTAAAAAATAGACTACTCGCGTAGCTTTTTTAGGCTATTTCAAACCCTGAGTCAAACCCTTCAAGTATAAAATGATGACGAAATTGTACTAAGAAATGGCAGAGAATGTCAATATTAGACAGATCTTTTTGTCTGTTTTGACTCCTTAATATTGCATTGGATGCCTTTAAATGGCAACGACAAAGTTACCCATTCTCAGAGGTAACCCCTCATTGTCGTTTGTCAACAACTGTAAAATATTTGATGTGGTTTTCAAGACTTTATTTTGCAGACAGGACGTTTTGTTTGATTTAGTTGACTGATTTTGATTTGTACACCAGCTCATTATGTACCTTTGTCCCTTCTTCTTATTATTATTATTATTACTTTGTTTTATTGTTTCCTTGTATGTGTGAGGAGATGGCTGACATAAGTTTCATAACTTTTTGCCCAATCCTCGAAAAATAAATTTGAATAAAATAAATAAGAAATGGCAGTAAATGTCAATATTAGACAGATTTCCTCATCCAGAATATTTTTGTTGGCTTTTCCACCGCACAATTGCCTTTAAAAGTAAAATTACAACTGCAAACAGCGAATTTTTTTCATACCACATCTATACTACCGCTATGGTCTGGCCACATTCCCAACGTTAGCGATCTTTATCAACAAAACGGGAACAGTGATATTTCAAAGCTGTGTAATAGGATTAACTTGATTCGATCTGAGAGCTCATTAGCTTGTCTATCGGATAGAAAATAAATCCTTGTAGAGTCAGATTAAACCTTTTTTTCCGGCCTGGCTACCACAACCTGATACTAGTACTTGCTTTGTTATCATCATTATTATTATTATCATTTCATACTTTTAAAAAGCACTTGATATAGCCCCAAAGCAAGGTACATGATAATCTCAAAGCAGAGGTTTGGGTATCGGGTTATCTTTGGCTTGTTTTTTGGCTTTTTTTCGGGGTTTCTTTTTTGCACTGGATTTTTTTTTGGGGGGGGGGGGTAAAAATTGAAAAACCCAAACCTCTGCTTGGAGAGTAGCTATATGAGGCGTCTCTTTATCTTTTTGGTACCGCCCATAAATAGTTAGAACCAGTCTACAACACAAAACTAGCAACCGTTTTCCGTCAGTGACATCACATTTTTACCTCACAGATATCAGTATGGTATGGAATAGGGTTGATTCAACTTGCTACATTGAACGACTGACCAGAAAATTGACTTTTCAAAATATAGTTTTGCTGCCCTGAAATTGCATTGGACGCCAAAACAAAAATATGAATTATGTAGCGGAGGGGAGTAAGAAATTATCGGCCGGTGAGGAAGGGCCATCGCGGTTGAATAACTCTTATTACACGGTCGTTCTAATGGCGATCGAATGTGCAGCCGCTAAATTATAACGTGTGTCCCCAGGGACCCATGTTACTGTGCGGAAACTATCAATCGTCAGGAAACAAGCCGGACTACGGAGAGATGGAATCAACTAGAATACTAATTCTATTTGTCTTTTTTACGTGACTTTTTGGATCGATTCTTCCATTGCACGAAATCCTGTCTTTAAGCACACCTTAAACATGTGTAAAGGTACACTTCACTGACGAAAGGTAGTGGATGCTACCTGAAACGTCTGACCGTTTCCAAAATCATATCCAGTTGCTTGTCGATGAGTAAATGTTTTTGACGTATCTTATTACCTGGATGTCTGAACCTACATTGATATGTGCGTAAAGGTAGACTCGAATGAACATTTACGCATGCTTTACGAGGTGCTTAAAGATTGTTTTTTCGTAGAGCCCGATGAAAACTCAAGACAGCGTAGCTTTAGATCTTTGCGGTAATTGTCCTTGAAGTGATAAAGTATGCGTAGAGGTACACTCGAAGGAAGAAATAGAACCTTTACGCAATAATACGTGTTTAAAGATTGGAATTTTTTCAGAGCCCGGCAAAAACTCAACAGAGAATAGCTTTAAAACTTTGCGGTAATTGTCACTGACGTGATAATGTATGCGTAAAGTTACAATCGAGCAAGGAAACTGAATCTTTACGCATGCTTCAAGAGGTGCTGAAATAATTGGTTTTTTTTCAGAGCTCAACGAAAACTCAAGACAGCACAGCTCTAGAACTTTGCGGTAATTGTTCTTGAAGTGATAAAGAACAGAGGAAAAAAACAAGGTTTAAAAGCTGATAAGGGCTGCAGCACCAAGCCCTCAGGCGTTGGTCTGTGTAATACGGGCGGTTTCTTTTCGATCTACGCCGATCGAAGCGCTAACAAAGCAAAACCCCAGCCAGTTGTCGTCTACCCGGGTCGACTGGGGTGTCTGCCGACCAGACACGCCATTCATCTTACGGTGTCGGTCAAATGCCTTTATCCAGTGGTTGGGCCACAGCAAGTAAATTTTATGGATGACATCCTCCACAGACTCCAAATCTAATGCGAGCGGGAGACAAAAACAAGGTGGGCCGAAAAAACAAGGTTCCTACATGTTAAAATTTTGACCCAATCATTGTACAAATGGTTTTGATTCAGTGGTTACATCACAATCATATACACAGCCAACATCACATATCACTGCATCAAAGTAAGAAACAAAACATTATATCAGAGCCTTTTCTTGTCTCCTCTCTTCATAGTTATCTGCCATCCACTTTCCGGCATGGCAACAGACGTCTTTGCCCATTTTCGGCATGTTGACCACTGTCAGAAGGCAACAAAATTTTTTCTTTTTTTGCAAAATCTGACGAAAATTAATGCGCGCGCTGATGTCATCCATAAAAATTACTTGCTGTGGCCTTGCAATCATATCGGATTTGTCTCTTGTTCATAGAATTCACGGCGTAAAAAAATCCACATCGAGTGATTCCTACAATCCAGTTGAAGGCCCCCAAAGTAATTTCAAGGTAGTAAAACTAGATTTTTACAGTCAATTTGCTGGTCGTTCTTCTTTATGTAGTAATTTGAATCAACCCTATTCTATAGTATACTGTAATCTGTGGGGCAAAAATTCAATGTCGCTGACAGAAAACGGTTGCTTGTTTCGTATCTTAGGCTAGCTATTTATTGGTGGTACCAAAATTAATATGGGGACTCTTCGCGTAGTTTGTTTTGCGGCTATTTCAAACGCCTCAAGTATAAAATAATGACAATATATGCTAAGAAATGGCAGTAAATGTCATTATCATATTTCCTCATCCAGAATATTTTTACCAGCATGAAAGTTCATCTAAGTTGGTAAAATACATGAAGAAATTAAACTGTTCTCCAACTCAAAAACGAAATTAACTCACCAGACATTTTCGACTGAATCGCTCATCAGTCTTCTTCACCTTTATGACCCACGTGCTGTGGACACGTGACTTTTCGCCACGCGTGACGTCATCGCTGGGTCAAAGTTCGTCGAAAGTCGGTATCGCCCCCCGTCACGGTCCACGAACAGTCGAAAATTTCTGGTGAGTTAATTTCGTTTTTGAGTTGGAGAACAGTTAAGTTTTCTTCACAGAATATTGTTTTGTGTTTAGCGTCCCTGAAATCGCATTGGATACCTTTAAAGGAAAAACAATTTCACGGTACTTGCAGTTTGATGGTGCCACGGCACTTGTACGTACCTATAGTCTATGGATTATGGAAGCTTGTATATCTTGACGTACAAAAACTGCTGTACTTTAGATGGTTATCCTGGGCAATAAAAACCGACTCCCTGCTTGTTGCGTGGCATTCCAAGATTCGGAAATGGACTAGGAAATGACAGTAGCTGGTCTGATCGTGATCTAATTAACAGGAAGCTAGCAAGAATGTCTGACCAGAGTCCTCTTAAGTAGAGAAAGACAAATGACCGGACACTGTATTTGGAAGTCCTAGATAAGTCTTGGCGACGGTCTGATCTGATAATGGTTCACATGAAGTACAGTACAAGTATGTGTCTCGGCCGGGCACTTAACACTATAGCACCTTCTGTATTCTTGTTTTGTAAGGAGGTAGAGCGGTCAACCCAACATGTTACGTAATGAAGTTTAAACTGTAATTTTCAACACAAGAAATTAAACTTAGACATTTTATTACCCGAATTTTAGACTGTGCAACTCCAGTGAATGAGCGACTCACCGCTTCTGTGACGTCACGCTACTGCAAATGACTCGGTGAGCAGTGTAATCTCCAAGCAGATCCTAGGGTGGCAACAGACAGTATCCATTCGCCACAGAAGGTGGCGTATTGGACCCTCTCTGGCAAATGGATACTGTCTTTTGCCACCCTAGGATCTGCTTGGAGATTAGAACAGTTAGGTAGTTAGGTTGCAGTCTGTGGCGCCCCCCGTCTTTGTTGAGAGATGGCTGCAATGCCCCGATGTAGATAGGTCGAGCAAAAAAAGTCAAACTTACTTGTACCAACATATAGATAAACTTTCAAATTGTTATGCAAGGCTAGGTGTAACTACAACGAGTTTGACTCAACTACTGCATGTGTAGTCGAAAGATTATTTCGATTTTCCAAATGACCTGGAATACATTATTGGCAAAATTCGGAATTTTAATTTACCCACGTCGAGCTATTTCTTCATCCTTTGATTGAACATTGACCTCATGACCTCCATTCATCTATCATGCACAACAAAGGGAAGATGTGCGATCACATGCATTGATTCTGTAGGTTCTGTCTATACATATAGATGTCAGGGTAGACACTCCGACTTTGGTAAGTCGGCGATTCTGCTGGCAAAAAAAAACTGCCGACCCTAGCGTAAATTCTTCAGGCTGTTCGACCCTTTTCCAGCTCCATGATCTGACAATCGGTTTCCCAACATTGACATTGAAAATATGTGTTTTCATGTAAGTTTTATTTTGTTAAACTTTATTGTATAAGTTGGATCATTAGAGGTCGCCAAAGTCTTTAGAAAGGGTAATTCATACCTACTGACCCTAATTTTTTCAGGGTTGAAGCAGGAAACACAACATTTTTTCCTAGACCTGAGTGTCTCTGTCAACAGAAGCTCCAAAACTCCGATCGGAGTCTCTGCCGGTAGAGATCCCAATCCGAATATTTGCTGGTACAATCTGCAATATTATTGTTCAGCATCGTACACGTACAACATTAAAAGATATTATATACTAAGGTTTTATACCAAGCACTGCAGGCTATTTAAGTGATATCAGTGGCTACAAGTAATGTGATTGAATGTTTAACTTTTAGGATGTTGGGCAATGGTAAATTATAGCAAAAGACCTCATCCTCTACGCGGCAATTCTATCAGTAGAGATCCCGATCGGAGCTCAAGTTTCTGTTGACATTGACTCCAATCGGGATCTTTTTTAGTAGAATTGCCGATCCTACCATATTGGAGTCTTTACCATGGCATATATACATGCACACAGTTATGCGGTTTTAGTTGCACGAGTGTGGAGGTACTCACTTTTATTGTTCTTATTTTATAGACGAAGAAACCGACTATGATACAACTAGTAGGTATCCGAAAAAACAACAACCTCGACCTAGCTAAGAAAAAAAAAGGAATACCGGTAGTAAATATTTCTACAATAGCTATCTAGAGGCAATTATCACTTAAAAGTAGGCCAATGTTCCTTTGATGTATTGTTTTAACGATAAATATATATTTAGCTCGATAGTTAGAATATTCATCTGCACAATTACTGCTTTAGTAAATATATCGAACAGCTGTTCAGGTAATAAAAGTGCTTCACAGTACGACAATTACGTCTGATATATGAGGTCGTATGTTGTAATATCTTTAACAATAAAGAAATAAGTCCCTATTAACTCCTACCTGAGCAAAACGTATTGTCCTAATTTGATGCAGATTGCCCAATAAACCGATCCTGAAGCCCCGCCCACCTCCGTCAAAACGTAGAAATGCAAATATTTGACGGACATGTAGCCGCTCTCTCATTGGTCGAACCGATAATTGCTATTCTCTCATTGGTTGAACTTAATTCTGATGGACATTCAGGATCGGTCTATTGAGTCTGATATCGGATGGAAGTGAGCAAATAATTGGCAATTTTCCGCTGGTAGATTCAAAAGGTCAACGTTCGAATTAGTATTTTACAGGCAGTGGCTTGATGAGTTTGACCAATCGAACTTTGGGGTTAATGTCGCTAATAAAAGTTTATTGTCCGTGAAGGTGAGATGTGTTGGGCACGGGTCGATTTATGTTTTAGTGGCGTTTGGATAGTAAGTAATAAAACGAATTCTCATCGATTTTAAGAAATATATCCTGACAAAGGCACTTGTCAGCTAGAAAGGTAACATTTGCAAAGCAAATACATAATGTTTTCCTTCGCATGTAGTCTGCTCTGTTAATTCGTACTCAAATATATTGATATGTATGGTCAGACAGAAGTATAAAGCCCTGCTACTATAAAATTGCAACATTATGTAACCCAACACCAGTTACCATGGTGAGAGACGTCAAGGCGTTACCCCTGCAGTTTGAGGAGAACCTGCTAGGGGGATCGTTTAATCACTTTTTTCAAGGCCATCGGGTACCTAGGAATAACAAATTCGGAAACACAGACACACACACGGACACACACACACACTAACATACCAAAAACAATACTTCCGCTTTTCACGGACGTAAAAAGGGGCTCCGGGGACATTTCGAGCGCTACAGCCCTGACAAAAGGTGTGGTTAGCTGGGGACAAGCTGTGGGGCTGGCACGGCCAGATAGCTGTGAGGAAACACAGACACACACACACAGACATACCAAAAACAATACTTCTGCTTTTCATGGATGTTAAAGGGGCTTTGGGGACATTTCGAACGTCACAGCCCTGACAAAAGGTGTGGTTAGCTGGGGACAAGCTGTGGGGCTGGCTCGGCCAGATAACTGTTCAGCAACTCACATCCAGAAAAAGTTCAGCCCCCAGAGAGCCCGAGTCGTAATTTGCCAGACGTAAGAGTTACTAGCCGGCGGCACGAGTACGTCACCGACACATTTATATCGGCGGAAACAAAAGATTCTCGTCCCATAAGCTGACAACAAGTTCTAGCCAGCGGCGTTTAACAACACAACATGTGGCGAGCAATAAAAAGAGCCTGCCTTTACAAATGAGCTGGGAAAACTAGAGAGAATTATCAGCTTTGTACGGCACATTTAGAGTGTAGGAACTTCTTAATCTTTAGCCGTGTCATGAGAAAATTTTCACAAATGTGCTGCGCTTGTCTGGAATTTGAGTTATTTCTTAATTCGCGCATGTTTTTCAGTTTTATTTTCTCTTGGTAACTTCAATTAGAACAAGAATTCGGAGATATCATACCTCCGTTAAACCATCATGTTTAAAAGTCACAACTTTTAGGAGGGTTTGGAAATCTATCAGGAAAAAGGGCTCCTAAACAATGACTGTGCAACGTAACTCGTTTGCAATATCCTTTTCCAAATCCCTTCTTTGTCGTGCAAGGTAAAAACACCAGCTGTCAACTGTCAACGAGGTCATGTAATGAAAACACGTCCTTCAAACCAGCAAGCGGGAACAGAGTCGTGAACTCAACCATAGCCATTACGTACTGACCTAAGGGCCATGCGGAAACACAGACACACACACGGAGACACACAAACATAAACATACCAAAAACAATACCTCCATTTTTCAAGGATGGAGGTAATCACTGTCATTTTGACTAACATGCTCACCTTCAAACTAACGTGGCTAGCTTTTCACGGTTCCCAACCATAGCCAATACAGATTTCATCACAACCTAACCTACGGGCCATGCGGAAACGCAGACACAAACACAGACATACCAAAAACAATACCTCCATTTTTTCCTGAAGGTAATTACTGTCATTCTGACTAACATGCTGACATTCAAACCAACGCGGCTAGCTTTCCACGGTGCTTTAAGTTTAAGAACTATTGCAAATCTAGTTACAGAAAAAAACGAGAGCTCTCGAAAACCGGCTCAGGGGTTTTCTGTACAGGACTTCACGGATAACAATATCAAATGTTTCAGATTCAAGCTCCCGGTTGTTCGCCCATGTTTTCATGTGCTGATATGAATACAACAGCCTCTGTGTGTCCCATGCGCCATCAGTCAGAGCTCACTCAAGCTTAGGTGGGATTTTTCCCCTCCCCGCCTCTGGCAGAGACGACAATCCCTGCACGTACACCTAACGTACATCACACATGTGACAGGTAATAATGGAATCCTCAGCGGACACTGGATATCGATGTACACAATTTGTGAACAAAGACATAGTATCAGAAGTTCGTCATCTTACGTTTGACGCGTATGTGAAGGCCGGATTTGGAAAGACGAGATATCCCCACCCCACCGTCTTTCACTGCAGGAAATCATATATATAACTAGAAGGGTAACATTTGCAGAGCAAATGCATCATGTTTACCTTCGCATATGGTCTGCTCTGTTAATTCTTACTCAAACACATTCACATATATTGTGACAGGAGTCTAAATCCCTCCTACTATAAATTGCAACATTATGTAACCCAACACCAGTTACCATGGTGAGAGACAGTATGGTCAATGACCAGGTCAGAGGTCAGTGTTTGGAACGGAAGAAGAAGAAACGGAGCAAAAACAATATGTTTTTCTTCGGTACACATAAACACACCTTAAAGCATACGTAAAGCTACACGCGGATGATAGAACGGAACCTTTACGCCTGATTTAAGCTAAGGCTTGCTCAAAGAATTGATTTTTTGCAGCGCTTCCTATTTTAATAGCCTTACATAAAGCAAGATTTCTGTTCTGTTACATGATAATAAGACTCCTTTGTGGATTGTTTCACACAACGTCATTTTTAAAGGGTAGACATGTACACAACCTTTGCAACAATAGAACTTGCCAATGATATTGTAACCTAATACGACATTTTATAACAATGATACAAATGTCCTCTTCAATTGTATACAAGTTCCCTAGCTTTAGATATTTAGATGGCACAGAAAAAAACATATTCCTCATACAACTCGATAAGCCATGTATTATAAGATCCATCTGTTCTTACACTTACACTTACGCAACTGTCTAAGAATCGAAAAGTACATATTCGTGCACTATAGATGTACTAAGATACCAGACTTGTATCACTGTTATTCTACATAGAAATTTATCACCATGGCCTGTATTTATCCTGTAAAGGCATCAATATTCAATAATTAGGTCTTTCATTCATTTTATAGATGTACGCAACAAATCCAAATGCACGCAAATTATGCTTAGTGACCTAGTTCTGGGCTTAAGATGAAACAATGTCGGCATGGACAAAGAGAATAATGCATGAGTAATTGGACGTGTCTTTCTGTTGGCGGTATCTATTCCAAACAACTGCATTCTACTGTATGGCCTTTATATCAATAAAAGAGACATACTGAAAACTTACATGCACAGTATTACACCCAAAGTGGCTAAATGCTTAGTTACTATACGCCAGCATCCCCTATACGAAGCGCCTACACGAATCGAGACAAATTCGAGTTGATTTTGAGTCACATTTGACTGCCAACCATGCCCAGAACAAAGGTAAACCAACTCCCAACTACCAGCCAACCGGTCCCCAACCATGACCCAACCTCCGGTCCACTCCCGAATAATGTTTGAAACATTTTTAAACGTTCGGCTGGCGCAGCCAAAAAGTGGCCAACCTGGCCATGCACCAGCCAACTACAGCCGACCTTGCTCCCGACTTATTCCCAACTATGCATGTTGTGGGGAGTTCGGCAGTGCTTTGGACGCCATCCGGCTATGTGTGACAGGGGCTATCCCTCACCTACTGTCGTACAGAAAGGGCGCCACCTTCACGAAAATGACGACAGTGATCTAAAATTTGGTACTATATAGGCATTAATATAGAAGGACTCATTGCTCATGGGCATTCCACGAAATGAAAACTATGCTCCCGTTGTTCCCAGTGGGACAGAAAAGTTTTTGATTTACTTTACACCGTACGTGTGCAAGCGGCATATAGTGAATAAATGAAGACCTTCATTGTACATTTTTGTCCCACCGGGCTATACAAACACAGTTCACAAATAAAGTTTATATGTTATAAACGTCTAGAATACACAAGTACTTTCGACTTCCTCTCGCTTCTTGGTAATCACATAAATGCGTACGATTAGTTAGAGCTGTACGATTAGTTAGAGCTGGTTTACCGAAGACTGTAAGCAATATAAATTTCTCTATACTACTCAAATACTTAAAATGGGAAAATGCTTTTTTCACTGCCATACAAAGAACAATCCACTACTAGAAAAGTAAGATTTGCAAAGCAAATGCATAATGTTTACCTTCGCATATGGTCTGCTCTGTTAATTCTTACTCAAATACATTTACGTATATGGTGACAGGAGTCTAAATCCCTCCTACTATGAAATTGCAACATTATGTAACCCAACAAATTAGTCAGTAATTGTAATAGCAATTGTCCAGGTCGGAGGTCACTGTTTGGAGAAGAAGAGGAAGAGGAAGAAACTGAGCAAAAACTATATTTTTTCCTTTGGGTAAACATATTAAATATAGAAGATAGGAATATATAGGATAAATATAGAAGGTACCGGGTCCCAGAACGTGCCTACCTCTACAAACAAAAACGCTATCGCAGCGATTTGTCAAATGGGGAAAATCATCCTCAGAGGCCGGCGTACCGACACCGCAGGGACCAATTCACGTACGCGGACTGATTTATCCTCCAAATGAGATACAAATGAGAGAAAAGAAGGTCACGGGAACACATCTGTCATTGCGGGGCTGTGTGCGTATTCATCACATTGATTTTCATGGAAGCGATAGTACGTAAGCCCTAGGGGAAAAAATGTTGTGTTTCCTGTTCCCCGACCGACCCTAGAAAAAACTGCCGACCCTAGTCTTTTTGTGTGGACCCCTGCAAGGGACATTTTTCAAGCTGATCGACCTTCTCTAGCTCCATGATTTGACACCTGAGTTATGAAGTATTGTACGATTTCGTTTATTTCGATACCCGGGGTTCAAAACATACGAACATACTAAATTAAAAGATATACAGGTTAAAAAAAACGATCATGACTTGACTTAATATATACAACTTAACTTACAACTGGTGGATGGCCTTTTTGAATTGATGTGGACTGGTCAGTGTTTTGATACAGTGTTTTCAAACATTGACATTGAAAATACAAGTGTCCACATGCAAGGTTTACTTTGTTTAACTGTATTGTATACGTTAGACCACCAGTTGGATCGCTAGAGATCGCCAAATTAAAAAAAAAAAAGAATAAAAAAAAGATAATCCCTACCTACTGACCCTAATTTTTTTCAAGACTGAAACAGGAAGCACAGCATGTATTTTCCTAGGCCTAGTAGGGTTTAATGTTGCGTAAAGAAGGCTTGTAGAATGCGGTGACCGGGCTAATTTATATGTTGGCGGTCAGCCCTAAATGTCATTTGGTGGGTCAGAATGTGACCCAGAACGGTACATAAAGGATAAAGTCTAGTCTCCTGAGTATGCTGGGATTTTTTGCTTAGAATATGCATGTAGGGGGCCTGCATGCACGTTTTCTAAGGCGTAATCAGGCCTTTTTAGTCTTCGTAATCCGGCAGCCTCAAAAAAAAATCAAAAATTCGTAATAGTACATTAGCCTCAAAGCGTCAAGTCGTAATCAGCTCTGAGACTCAAACGTAATTCGTAATGGGCGGGGAAAAAATTTGCGTAATTCGTAATCACTACCCCCCCATGCAGGCCCTCATATAGGCCAAGAACTAGCACTAATTTGAGGTCATTTGACCGGTCGCACTACATTATCTATATACCACATTTGGGCCAATTCGCACCATTTAGTGAGCACATGGATCATGGATAGTAATGCTAAAATAGGCGTCGTCTACAAAGTGTGCACTGTGAACGCAATAGATGCTATCGTTCAGTAAATCGCAAGAGGGCGCTGTGAATAAAAATACAAGCATCATTTCAATGGGTAACGACAGAACAACGAGACAGAATACCAACAACCAATTGTCACAACTGACCCCCACAGAAAACATTATTTACATGGACTTTAAACGCTTCCCTGTCCTGCCTAACACCGTGAGGCACACGTTGAGAGACATGCTAATATTTACCGAAAAATAGGTCAGGTGACAGGTCGTACAGGGTTCAAGGAGGAATTCATTAACACAAGTTACGGGGCCTCAGTTAGCAAATAGTGGTTACCTTGATACTAGAGACATTGGACTGGCACGATGTCGCTAGGACATGGAGGCCCTACCAGTGATACAAGTGTTGCACAGAAGACAGAAGGAGGAAAAGGTAAGACGTCACTTTGTTTACTATTATAACATACCACACGTTTTATCAATAGTCTGTCATATGTCACAAGTTTGTATGCTTTGCGAAAAATACAGAGAGAACACAATCGATCAGACATTGCAGACTTCACTAATGCTTTGTGATCCTTCTAGTTTCAGAGAGAAAATTGCAACACTGGGGATGTATCATACAGCTGCATTCTGTTCGTTTTTAAGAACAGCAGACAAATTTGTGACAATTTTGCAATCCCTTGGGGCCCGTGGGTTGAAGTACGTGTATTAAGTGAACTATGGCCAAAAGCACAACACTGTTTACATACATGTGATGCTAGCGTTATGTGGATTGTAATGCTCTTGTTTTGAACACTATGTAATGTGTGACGTACAACGTTAAGTGTTATTTAAGCCTCTACCGGACTTCATTAGAGAATAGTGACTGGAAAGAGTAGATATTGTCCAAGTAGACAGACAACATGCCAGGGGAGTTGGTCCACCTTTTGTGGTTTATTACAGGACCAACTCCCCTGGCATGTTATCTGTCTATCTGGCCAATTTCTACTCTTTCCAGCCGCTTCTCAAGCCTGGTACAGGCTTTGTTACTAGCCCTGAATGACCCTCAATGGAATGCAGTGACCCAACAACTGACCTCACACCGTCGGTGTTCCCTTTTCGCAGAAGAGCTGTGCCTGTACTCGGCCCCTGCTGTCCGCACACCGTCCGTACAGCAGCTGTCCCGGGCAGCAGCCAAGCTGAACCTGCAGCTGGATGAAGAGGAATTACAGCAGTTCAGGGGTGTGTAACAACTAAACAAGTCTTAGTATAGATCGGTATAGATGTATGCCATTGAAAGGAAACGACTTATTTTCAATGCTTGTATTTCGATATTTTGCACTTTTAGTGCGTTTCAACAGTAAATGCTGTTCATATAGCATCTATAAGCAATATCACAAAGATTTTGAAGCAACTTTAACTGTAATTTCCAACACGAGAAATTGGACCTCCAAGACGGGGGGCGCCACAGACTGCCACGTTTGATCCATTGCTCACCGAGTCACGTGAGTCATCTGCATAGCGTGGCGTCACAGAAGCGGAGCACGTCGGCAGAACGTACTGCGCCCGTATTTTCGGTTTTTGGTCAACGTTGCATCAGAATTTTGCCTGTTGCAGAGGATATTCTTTCCGACACAACATTTGGAAGCTACTGTCGAAATGCCAACCTTATATGAGCGAATACAACCTTATATGAGACATTCTGCCGAAATGCTATGTACAATACACTACGGGTTTCGCGCAGGTGCAGTACGTTCTGCCGACGTGCTCAGAAGCGGTGGATTGTTCATTTCT
Organism: Branchiostoma belcheri; assembly: GCF_001625305.1. Classification (NCBI taxonomy): domain Eukaryota; kingdom Metazoa; phylum Chordata; class Leptocardii; order Amphioxiformes; family Branchiostomatidae; genus Branchiostoma; species Branchiostoma belcheri. The sequence continues at coordinate 2,399,195 of NW_017804020.1, read as the reverse complement.
TAATAAATACTTGAGTTGTACAGTCGAAAACTTGTTCCAATTTATTGTGTTGGAAATTACGCATATATACAAGTTGCTTCGTAGTGACTTCTACCGACACAGATAAATTTATTTATATCACAAATATTAGTATGCGAAGGCAGTAATATAGACGGTATAACATCTATAGAAGTACCTTTTCCTTGAAATATCTTGTCCCTACCGTCAGATGTTATGCAGGGCACGGTGGCGTCCTACCAGCGGGTTGACCAGCTAGTGGAGCCGGTACCGCCCGTCAGGTGGCCGCGGATCCCGGGCTGGCGGCCTGAACCTGAGGAGAACCCGCACAACGCATGGTAAGTCCACGGTCAATATATCCTTTACATGTGGTAAACGTTATCATAACATGCACCTTCAAGTTTCCCTTGTTTTAAGGTTGACAGGTTCTTGGTTGGTGTTCGGGAGTAGGTACGTGCTCGGGGTCAGATTTAAGTCAAATTTAAGTCAAATTTAAGTTCGATTTGACTAAAATTTAAGTTCATTTTCAGTCAAACCTAAGTCCCATTACAGTCAAATTTAAGTGCAAGTTGGGTCAAATTTAAGTCAAATTCGAGTGGAGATATATATTGTATATTATAGGGTAGCGTTAGAATAAGGTATCTAGAAGTAGATTTTAGTATTGTTGCTATCTTTTGATTTAAACACTTGCCATACATTGTATCCATTGCAATTGTTGCGCAATAAAGATTGATTGATTGATTGATTGATTGATTGATTGATTGATTGATATCAGGGAGGGCCTCGAGTGCGGGGAAGATCAGGGAGGGCCTCGAGTGGGGGCAGAATCAGGGAGGGCTACGAGTGGGGGCAGGATCAGGGAGGGCTACGAGTGGGGGCAGGATCAGGGAGGGCCTCGAGTGGGGGCAGGATCAGGGAGGGCCACGAGTGGGGGCAGGATCAGGGAGGTCCTCGAGTGGGGGCAGGATCAGGGAGGGCCTCGAGTGGGGGCAATGATCAGGGAGGGCCTCGAGTGGGGGCAGGATCAGGGAGGGCTACGAGTGGGGGCAGGATCAGGGAGGGCTACGAGTGGGGCAGGATCAGGGAGGGCCTCGAGTGGGGCAGGATCAGGGAGGGCCTCGAGTGGGGGCAGGATCAGGGAGGGCTACGAGTGGGGGCAGGATCAGGGAGGGCCTCGAGTGGGGGCAGGATCAGGGAGGGCCTCGAGTGGGGGCAATGATCAGGGAGGGCCTCGAGTGGGGGCAGGATCAGGGAGGGCCTCGAGTGGGGGCAAGGATGAGGATCAGGGAGGGCTACGAGTGGG
>NW_017804020.1:2334310-2394949 GCF_001625305.1 Branchiostoma belcheri | reverse complement strand
GAAGGTTCTGAATGTTTCAAATCGCTTTAAGGCCCTTTATTTGTGTGATAATTTTGTCCTTTCCCACACCAAGGTACTGGCGAACAGAGATCACGGGTGCTCCTTCAGGAAAGCTACAAGGGAAGACCGTGGCCATCAAAGATAACGTGGCCGTGGCGGGGGTACCTATGATAGACGGCAGTAGGGTACTGGAGGGATATGTGCCAGAGTATGATGCCACCATCGTATCAAGGATCTTAGATGCAGGTTTTGAAGCTTTTCTTTCATTATTTCATTCGAGGAGTCAATTCAAGAAACTTAAAACCTAATATATGCACTACTAGAAGAAAACTGACAAATGTGATATATCTCTGTGACCTCTGACAGGAGTATTGTAGTTTGATAGTTATGTCTGTACGTTTGCAGCTGTAGGCTCACGATCTATTTGATGAATTTGTCTCACTCACAAACAACTCACTCACACCGTAAGCAGCATAGTAAATTCACAGTGGATTGTGTCCTACGGGCTCTTGTTTATTATTAGTAATAGGATATGGGATACTTAGTAATTCAGTGTTGTAGACCAGGATACCGTAACACGTACGAACTACGTACTGACAGCACCACAAGTTGACCTACTGTTAATGTTCTTTGTCCAGGTGGACTTATCAAAGGTAAAGCGGTGTGTGAGGACATGTGTAAGTCTCCCAGCAGCTTCACGGCAGCTACCGGCCCGGTAGAGAACGCACACATGCCCGGGCGTTCGTCTGGGGGCTCCAGTAGCGGCAGCGCAGCTTTGGTGAGCATTTCGCCTTCTACAAATGTATGTTAATGATGTATTTTTGGCGACACCTTAGGTTGGCGCCTAATGGTACAGTATTGTGTGCAGTTTGCAAGAATTCTAGGAATTGTACAGAAATTTTATCCACAGCTGTGGGATTTTGCTGAAACATGCCAGCGCATGCCAGGTAGTAACTTTTCTGGTTTTGCAACCTGTCAGAGGCGTCATCTGGCGATTAAAATCAGATTTGCAGGGGCCGCGTCAAACCCGATAAGGGCAGGTTTAAACTTCGTTTTTGGTTGATCGTCGTGCAAGACTGTCAGAGGCCTGCACTGTTCAAGTAAGAAGAATTGTAGTTTATACTATCATAGCCGAAATGATGTAAAAGTTGTAAGCAGAGGACAAAAGATTTTCAATCGTGATTGCATTTTCGCTCATTCGTACACGGTATCTTGCTTGAACATCACCCTGCAGCTTGCACTTGGGGAGGTGGACCTCGCCATAGGCGGAGACCAGGGTGGTTCTATCCGGATCCCTGCGGCCTGGTCCGGTGTGGTGGGACTGAAGCCGACCTACGGACTGGTCCCCTACACGGGCTGTGTCTCTGTGGAGACCACGCTGGACCACGTCGGACCCATGGCCAGGACTGTTGAGGACGTCGCCGTGATGCTAGAGGTCAGTTAGACACATTCACCGTTCAAACCATAACTCTTTTCAGCCAAGGTTTCAGCCGATCATTCTGGCTTTTAAAATTGCTCGTGGATAAGTGTGTATCTGTCATTCCTTAAATGTTACTAATCTCCAACATACTAACACCGCGGGTTAAAAGCAGTAAAATTTACCCAAATAGGGGGCCGGGGCCTGGGGAGTCTAGTGAAAAGAAACCCTGATGGTGGGCCCACTCCCCTGGCCAATCAGACCATATTCATGCGAATTTTACTATCCTAACCCCTTTAAGAAGGTCTGGTGAATGATAAAGTGGCGCTTGAAGTAACATTCTATCGTTGGACTCCACAGGTGCTGGCTGGATACGATGACGGGCTAGACCCCCGACAGATTCCCAACGTCTCCGCTCAGAACTACAGTAGTCAGGTGAGAGAGCGATCCCAAAAGTGACTTATCATGCATGGCAAGTACTAAGTGCTATCTAAAATTTGTGTTTTGCTCAGGTCTAGTAGAATATAACGTACCAGGCAGACAAATTCGTTCTTTGACTTAAATTGACTTTAGTTGGATCCACAATTACTTTTATAAATTAGCATTTCTCATGTATACTCATGCCAAACATAAACTCAACTGAAATCTATGTTCCGCTCAAGTTAACGGGGGATGTAAGCGGGATCAGGATTGGCCTTCTGAAGGAAGGGTTCGGCCTAATGACGTCAGAAGCTGACGTAGACGACATGGTGCGTGACGCGGCACACAGACTGATGACGTCAGCGGGCGCCATTGTGGAAGAAGTATCCGTTCCTATGCACCACGACGGTGTGTTATCTTCATTGTGCAAAATTTTGAAGCGTTGTCAGTGTGTGTCATTACATATTAAGTAGTAGATACAAAATATTTTTGAAAACCAAGCACATGTCAGGAAGGATACACTGGCCGAATGAATCAAGAAGTGACGTAATTTTTATCACACGTAGCCGCTAATTAACTATTACAAAATGTCTCTTCTCCGTTAGGAAGAGTTTATAATATATTACGATTGTACATATTACCAAAGTCTTATTAGGTGACCAATTAGGTGAGTCACACATCGTCATCATCACACTCACGCCACCCAACCAGCTATTCCCAGCATTTGACGCCAGCATTTTAAAAGCGTTTTTGTTGCAATATACTGTCACTATTTACTTGGGTAACGAACTGTAAGACCGTTAAATATTTTATTTTGCTCATGACGATTTTTTTTTCCATAGGAGGCCATCTGTGGAACACGGTGGCCATTGAAGGAACGTTGGAGACCATGGTTAAGGGACACGGTTAGACTTTTTTCCACACTTGATTTATCCACTGTCGCTATGAGATTTTTTTAAATCGGTAATTGTTTTGCTTACCCACCTAACGTTTGAGTACATTTTTAGTAATATGCGTTTTTGAAAGTGACCATTACATGTATGCGACTTTAAAAGCTCACGCAGTTTGATTCGTCGTTTCAGGACTGGGAGTGGGATGGAAAGGTTTCTACCAAACAAGCATGCTAGAAGCTCTCGCGAGAGGTTTCAAGTCTCGCGCGAGTGATACCTCCCACACCCTGAAGCACCTGATGTTGTTTGGCGAGTATATGAGAGAGACGTACGGTGGCAGGTGAGTTGGTTGCAAGACAGGCAAGGCTACTAAAAGTATTCTTCAATCTATCTTCTTCAGACACTTTGTAAACTTGCGTGCGGTATAGCTACAATCGCCTGCAAAATATCTGCACGCATTGAGTCCATTTTTGCCTTAGAGGCAAACCAAACCCATGTTATATTTTAAAGCACAGGTGCCTTATTATGTTTACCTTTTCCAAGTTTCTCCTTCTTCTCCTAATACATAATTTCAATGACCTGAACCAGACGGCTGTAATTATGGTAACTAGTGCTGTAGCAGACACCCTGTGGTGTTGGATTACATTATGTAGCAAGTTGAGGGGCTGGTCACCATATAAATGAATGTGTTAAATAGTAAGAATGAACAAAGCAGTAGTTTGTTGGACTAGACTATGTGAAGGTAAACATACTGTATTTACTTTGGAAATGTTACCTTTTTAGTAAAAGTTTTGTTTAATCCTCAGGTATTATGCCAAAGGACAGAACCTGTCCCGCGTGTTGACGCAGGCGTACAACAACGCTCTACAGAAGTATGACGTACTGGTTCTACCCACAGTTCCCTTCAAGGCACCGGAGATTCCAAACCAGGACGTTTCTATCAAAGGTGATCTAAAATTTGTTTTTATTGTTATAGCATAATCTTTATGTTTTACGGTATCTTCCCATAGAAAAACGCAATAACGTGACCCAAGAGTTTCAAAAGAAGAAATGCCAAGATGAGAATAGCTGGTTGGGTGGTGTGAGAGTAATGACGATGTGTGACTCAAATAATTGGTCGAAATAGGATCAGGTAAAAACAGAGATTGCTTCACAGGCCTGGTACACAGAACGGGCATAACAATGGCCCTGAGCCCCGATGCAAATGCAAATTACTTCTTACCACCCAAACATCGAAAAACCAACCAACCAACCATTGAAAGTGATACATGTACTCAGGCCAAAAGGCCCCCGACAACAATATTGCCAACTTTAGAGGTATATGTCAATCAAAATTATATAATTATATATTATTTTTATGTCATATAGCTTATTGTGATTGTAACAAAGAATACAGCAATATCGTGACCCCCCCCCCCAACCCAGCACACTCAGTAACTGTACATACCTTGTTTTTTTTTCAGAGTTCTGTCAGCCAGGGTTCAAAGTGGTAGCCAACACGTGTCCGTTCAACCTGACCGGACATCCCGCCCTCAGCATCAATGCCGGCTTCTCACATGGGCTGCCCGTCGGCATGATGATCGTCGGCCGCCATTTTGATGACGTAATAGTGCTCAGAGTGGCGCATGCGTACGAAAGGATTAGAGACAGCAGATGATGCATATCATGTACATGTATGAAAAAAAAGTAAAAGAATTACAGTATCATCAAATATAATTTATCCCGTTGGATAATAATTAAGGGTTAATGACCCGCCCTGAGATGTATATGGTGTGATATGAAGCCTTGTCAGTTGCTATAACCACCGAATAAAACCACCGAGTGAGCGTAGCGGCATGATGATCGTCGGCCGCCATTTTGATGACGTAACAGTCCTCAAAGTTACGTACGAAAGAATAAGAGACAGCAGATGATGCCTATAACTACATTATCATGTAAGCCATTTTACATATATATTGTATCACCTATATGAAATAGTGTGGTAATAAAGAAAATAGTGTAGTGTTAGTCTTGATATATATAGAACTTATAAGCATTACTGTAGATGTTAGAATAGATATCAGTTTGATATGTAGTATCTGTATCAGTATAGCCGGTATAACCGCCCTTCGGCATAACACACCAGCTTTGCAGGCAAGTACCTCTGAAGAGCTTGCCATACATTGTTTCTGCTACAATTGTTGTGCAATAAAGTTTGACTTTGACTATTATGTACATGTACACAATGTATAAAGAAAGAGTAAAAGATTTACAGCATCATCAAATAGAATTTATATAAGGCGTTGATGTACTAAAATAGAATTATGTTTAGTAATCAGTAGTAACTATTTTGCAAGCGCTTTTATAAAGGATAAAACATGAATCTGCTAAAAAGCACCATGACATCGGACAAAAACCGCCCTAGTTGAAGACTCACGTGTTATCAATTGTTGTATTTTACGTCTATTGAAGGTAAAATCTGAGTACTGATCACCCTTACCAGCTTTATATAAATGAGAAGAAAAATTCCATCCATGTGCATCGCATTCTCTCTGACACTGTTTATTGATGATTATCCAGTTGCTAAATGTGTAGCTAACATATATGAAAAGGTCCATTATAAACCGTATAATGTCAGAAAAATTTTGCATACACAACATTAAAATACCAACAGACCTACTACGACAGATGCTTGTAGTTTCCGTACATCTTGCGTTGGCTTCCGTAACCGTTCATTACTTTCATTATTATTCAAGAAAGCCTACATTGATAGATACTAACCATTCCTTCAAGAACATTACATATAATGCACATTTGCTCTTTACACGAGAAGTGGGCGACAACATCATGTATATGGACCAAATTTACAAATTCGAATCTCGAATGTTCTCGAATGCGTGAGCCACCTTCAGCACAGTGGCGTCCTCAAAATGGCGGCCAATGATCATCATGCCGACCGGAAGTCCCTGTAGGAATCCGGCATTGATGCTGAGCCCCGGATGTCCGGTGACGTTGAAGGGACAGGTGTTGTAGATCTGAGTCAGTGCCATGCCACACATCTCTGAAACAAGCAGGTCATAGACGGTTACATGTTACACCTGCCAGTTCTTTAGGCCCTTTTCCCACTCACAGTCGGTAGGTGCAAATGCAAATTGTTTCAAGCCAGTTTCAAATCTCTGGCTCTTCCCCACTAGAATAGAATTGTCCGGATCGAGCCGAATCGAAACCGGATCAAAGCGAATTTACACGGCTCGATCCGGACAATTTCATACTAGTGGGGAAGGGGTCAGAAACTTGAAACTGTGTGACATTTGCATTTTCACCCACCGACTGTGAGCTGAGAAAAGTTTAACTTCTATTGATGAAGTTTGACAGACTGAGATCCAAGCAGACCTTTTAGTGGCTGCAAAGACAGTGTGGAATAGGTCTGGCAGTATCCATTTGCAGATACCTTCTGCGGCATAAAAAAGGCACCAATACAAAAAAGAAAGCCGTATGAAGCAGGCCAAAATAAGCCGAAGCTTACAACTCTGTTAGGAGAGTAGTATGACAGAAGGGAAAACGTAGTTCTTTGCGGGTATCTTCGCTAGTCTGCTGCAATCCTAAAGTGCAAAAAAGAAATATCTAAGGAAAGTTATCTTACAATCATTGAAACAGAATAACATGCACAAGGTTTGTACACAATGTGAGGGAACTCACCGCTGATGGACACATCCTCATCGGGAAGCTTCAGAGGTTTGTACGGAATAGTAGGCATGATGAGGACGTCATACTTATCCAGGGCCTCGTTGTACGCATTGGTCAGCGTTCGAGACAAGTTCTGGGCCTTGGCATAGTACCTGTAGATAGACAAAAAAGCATTCTTTGAATCATTTCATTCAACACAATACGTACAGTGGGTCGTGTGGTGTAACTGCAAAGTGCTCGACTCGGAACCAAGAGCTCCCGGGTTCGAGTCCTGACACGCCACCGATCTTGTGCCCTTGGGAAAGGCACTTTACACAACTTTCCTCACTTAACTCAAGTGAAAATTAGTATTGTCCTTTCCCGTATCTGTCCTCTACGTTGATGGCGGCATGAAATAAGTTGAAAAAAAACTTGAGAAACAGCAAAATGAAACTTCATTTACTTGTGGTTTGAACATTTTCCTTAATTTTGCCTAGATGTTTAAAGGTGTGAATGATGATATAAAGTGTTCCCTACACTGTTATCTGTTACGTACTGAACTGTTATGCCATATTAGAGACATTACCTGTTTCCATAGTTCTCGTTGAGGTATTCGCCAAGCAAGGCCAGGAGCTTCAGTGTCGCTGACATGTCGTTCCCGCGAGATTTGTATCCTCTCGCGAGAGAACCCATCATGCTCGTCGGGTAGAAACCTTTCCATCCAACACCAACTCCTGGAAATCACGAGGAAATATTTCCTTGATATATAATACGAATGCAAACATTTTAGAGAGTTTGATATTTCTACAAAAACTTAGAGCCCCTAAGAAATAAACAAAATGTCATTAATTTGACGTACCGTCTGCTTTCATCATGATCTGCATGACTCCCTGGACTGACAATGCATTCCAAATGTGAGTACCTGAGAGTGAAAACAAAGGTTCAGTACAGATCTTAACTTAAAAAATACTTACCAAAACACGAAAGCTTTTTTGGGGGGGGGGGGGGAACCATCTAGAACTAGAAAGGCAACACATATATATGGTGACCAGCACCCCAACTCAACAAACTGCTTCTTGTTACATAATGTAACCCAACACCACAGGGTGTCTGCTATAGCACCAGTTAACATGGTGACAGCCGTCTGGTCTAGGTCATTGACCTTATTTGTCAGAAAGCGAATGGAGCAAAAACAATAGGTTCTCTTGAGAATGTGAACAACATTAAAAATGTTATAAATGTAAGCCCTAGTGATTTTTTTTTTGTTGTACCTTTTTGTTGCGTGTCGAACTATACCTATCAAGTACAAGATTGAATTCGACCTCACAGGCAACGGTGCAGCTTAACAGCTTCGATGGAATAAAAACAATACATACCATCGGGATAGTGGATTGGGACGGACACTTCCTCCACTGTAGCACCGGCGGACGTCAGCCCGTGAGCCGCGTGACGCACCATGTCGTCCACGTCAGCTTCTGACAGCTCCTGGCCGAACCCTTCCTTCAGCAGGCCCACCCTCGTGCCGCTAAGGTCTCCGGTTAACTGTAATAATATATTCTACAGTCACCAACAAGACCTACCCACATACCAGTGTCAAGACAACCCATCCAAGCCTTATCAGGCTATCGTGTTTACTATACAGACACATACACACGAACGCTACCGAAAACATGAACATCTTACCAAAGGTACTAAGCAAAACCGACAAAGCACATGATTAGCTGAAGGACGAAATTCTTGACCGTCTGAGCTTTTTTTCGGACCAGAAGGGTGCACAAACAAGAAAGAGTGTTAGATTAATCGTATTACCGTTTATATTATTCCTGCTGTTAAAACTCCAACGTCCTCGTTATGTCTCTTGTTAATGTTTTACACTTGACCCTTACCTTTTATTCATGACAGCCTTAATATTAACAAAGGTGTAACATACAAGTTGTTATCAGTAAAAGCGAGCGCTTGCTATATAAACATAGTGTCGATAATAGTGAGGTTGACCTGGCTGGTGTACTCCGGTACGGTGAGGTTTGGCTGCTGCCGCGGGTCCAGGCCACCATCATATCCGGCAAGGACCTTCAGATCAAATTTAAAAAACAAAATCATTCTTTTATACCTTATATGTAATTTTATACATGCAGACTGATCTATGCTTTAGCCCCCAAACTATGGTTGGTAAATAAGTCATCTCCGTAAAACCGTAAGCCATAGACATTACTCGGTTTGCGATGTCTACAGAAACGTAGTCAACGACCTCAACCAGACGTCTGTCACCATGGTACCTGGTGATGTATCAGACACCTTGTGGTGTTGGGTTACATTATGTAGCAAGTTGCAGGACAAAGTTGGAGGGGCTAGTCATCAATATACTCATCATCATGCCTACGTATTTTAAACATATTTTAATCACAATATCCTCACCTCTAACATAAGTGCGGTGTCTGCCACAGTCCTGGCCATCGGTCCGATATGGTCGATAGTAGTGTCCATGGGAAGGCACCCGGTGTAGGGGACCAGCCCGTGGGTCGGCTTCAGTCCCACCACCCCGGACCAGGCGGAAGGCAGCCGGATGGACCCGCCCTGGTCTCCTCCGATCGCCAGGTCTACTTCTTTCAATGCCAGCTGGTAATCAATACATACACGCCCGTGTTAGTATATAGTTTTACGAAGAAGACTATAGCCATCGACGAGTAAAGGGAAACCCTTTCTGTATGGCTATGAGAAACGAGATATTTACTATTTTGGATTTGGAAATGACATGGACAATAACTGTGTCTTGCCGATGATCACTGTGCATAATCTTTCGGCAGAATCTTGAATGATACGTTGGGGATAACACTTGTCATCCTAAAATACGAACTTCGGAAGTAGTGGGATCATAAAAGACCAGAAATCTTGCATTTCTGTCTCCAAATGTCTCCAAGCAGACATTCTGGTGGTTGAATTGGCATGACAGTACTGAATTGGTAAGACAGCATCCGCTTGCGAAAGCAAGATACCATTATGAAGACGAAAGCCCGATTAAAGCCCGAAAAAAACTTCATACCATTGCAAAGAAGAAAGCCCGATTAAAAAGTGTGTCAAAAGTAAGCTGTAGACTAAACCTCTGCTTAGAGAGAATGTCATCGGCGTACCAAAGTGCCGCTGCCGGCGCTGGAGCCTGCCGATGACCGGGTGTTGTCGTGCGCGTTCAGCACCGGTCCAGTGGCTGAGGTGAAACTGTTACCAGACATGCACAGATCCTCACACACAGACTTCCCCTTGATGACTCCACCTGAAGAGATAGAGCATTCATGGAAAATTGATGCAAAAGAGATACCATTTTAGTTACCATGGAAAATGCCGTAGTACAATCATTTATTGTAATTTCAAGAATAAGGTACACCGGTGACAACTAGATGTGATTTACGAAAAAAAATCAACATGATTGTTCTATGAAATAAAGACTTTCCTTCCAACGCTGAAATAAATTGAGACTTACCGCAAATTTTCAGCTGCCTTCGAATTCTTCAACCTTGTTAATTAATAAAGGAATGGACCCGTCTACTCTTGGAACAGTGACCAGAGAAGCGGGTCATACGTGCCAGATAACTTGTGTCGCCCCCCGTCTCTCTTCAGGGTAGGTCTGTGAGCTCTAATGTAAACCGCCTCCTTCACTCCTAAAGTTTAGTCTTTATTTCATGATGACTTGTACTTAAACAGGTGAACTTTCATGCTGCGATTGTTCTAATTGGTAAAATCCTACCAGCATCAAGAATCCTGGTGACAATGGTGGCATCAAACTCTGGCACATATCCCTCCAGTACCCTACTGCCGTCCATCATAGGTACCCCCGCCACGGCTACGTTATCTTTGATGGCCACGGTCTTCCCTTGTAGCTTGCCTGAAGGAGCACCCGTGATCTCTGTTCGCCAGTACCTAGAGCATGGAAACGTACCGTGGCCCAGAAGTACACACCTGCGTCGTCGCGCAAACACCTGCGTGATGTGTACTTGTCGGCCACGGTAAAAACGAGATGCGTTGTGTTATGTTCTGTTCTGTTGTGTTGTGTTGTTCAACGATAATTACGCTAAATTTGTTTAATGTACGAACTACGAAGGCACGCTCACCATGCGTTGTGCGGGTTCTCCTCAGGGCCAGGCCGCCAGCCCGGCGTCCGCGGCCACTTGACGGGCGGTACCGGCTCCACTAGCTGGTCAACCCGCTGGTAGGACGCCAAGGTACCCTTCATTACATCTAAAGCACAAAAAAATTACATAGTTAGTAGAACATTTGCAAAACAAATGCATGGTGTAGACCAACTACTGCTTTGTTTTTCTTACTCGAACACATACATACAATGCATGGAGTGACCAGCCCCTCCAACTTGCTACATAATGTAACCCAACACCACAGGGTATACGCTATAGCACCAGTTACCATGGTGACAGCCGTCTGGTCCAGGTCATTGACCTTTTGTGTTTGAAGAGGAAACACAGCAAAACATTTGTGTTACGAGAAGATCTTTTGCAAATAGAATTTAAGACTGACACTTAACAGTTGTATCACCCTTTCCTAGTATGTTTGCTATTTGAGTCCTTTTCAATTCTTACTTTGAAATTCCTGTAGTTCCGCTTGGTCTAGCTCGAGGTTGAACTTGTCCGCTGCCCGGGATAGCTGCTGTAGGGACGGCGTACGGACAGCCGGGGCGGCGTACCGCCCTGTTGGATAGCAATATATGTCAGTCTCGGTTTAGTAGAAAACAATTGGTAGGAGGCTCTCGTGCGAACAGTCATTGAAGGCCATGCCTGAACTCGCTACGACCCTGACACTAAGTTGACCCTACCTTCGATGTTTATCTTATGTTGGCGGCTTGACAAACAGGGCGAAAGTACACTCACGCACTGCTGGAAACAACGATCATCGCGCTGATATGTAGCAGGGCAAATTCTGTAGGTAAACGTTTTAATTTATAACGTTAATCCGCATTGCGTAGTCACAAAACACAAAGGTGCCGTGGTGTTATACGTCTTTATATAATGTCCTTGTACACACGTTAATTGTAATAGTAAATGATGGGCTTTATGACACTATTTGTAATTTGAAGAAGGCATTTTACTACACATTTTTCGTTACTCTGACACCTGCAAGCTGAACGCACTGTGATTACCCCATTTCAACATGCACACGCACACTGGACTTAGGGTACATATACGTAGCACGATGTTATGCAGTATTTTGGTAACCCCGAATGTAAACATTTGTGGCTGTACCATAACCCCTAGTACACCGCCCCCTTCGCACCTGTTCTTACCTTTCCCTCTCCTTTGCACCACGACCCTGCCATAGCCGCCCAGTCGTCTGAACACACCCGCAGCAGGCCACAGCATCGTTCCGTACGGGTTAACAGTGACACAGGTTACGCTCACAGCGGTAGGAAGTATCCGAGTCCTATCTACCACTCCCACATTTGAACTCTGAACTTTAAAGCCAGGGCGATTGTTATTGTTCTGTAGTGAGTAAAACCAAGGACACATGTAATGTCCTTGGTAAAACATACACTTACGAAGAGTATGGATAAAGTTAAGAAAACTAATAGCATTATACCTTGTATACAATGTTAGATGAGACGCTATATCTATATTTTATTGCTGTAACGTTGTAGCTGTACAGTAGCATTTACTGATGATATAAACATTACAGGCTGCAGTGCATTTAACCTCCGCAAGAGGAGTTATATGTTTAAAGTTACACGAACATCTAAAATCATTTTCTTGTGCTTTGACAAACGTGCCTGTTGTCACACTTAGAAGCACGGAGAAGCTGTGCCTTAGATCACACATAATATTGTATCACGAATATTTATGTGTTATTTTCTGTGTTTTCCTGTTGCTATGTAATAGACGTATACCTGTTGCTTCAATATCACCTGTATTTAGGCGTATTGCCTATACCAAGGAGGTTATATACTATAACCTCCTTGCCTATACTACACAAGGCATTATAATAAAGTTTTTCATTCATAATTCATTTGTCCATTACACCAGAAATTGATAAATGCCTGGACCTTGCTCCCAACCTACTTAACATTACCAAATTTACAACCTGAAAGGTAACATTTGCAAAGCATATGCATAATGTTTACCTTTGCATATGGTCTGCTCTGTCAATTCTTACTCAAACACATTCATATATATGGTGACAGGAGTCTACATCCCTCCTGCTATAAAATTGCAACATCATGTAACCAAACACCAGTTACCATGGTGACAGACGTCTGGTTCAAGTCATTGACCTTATTGGTTTGGAGAAGAAGAAGAACAGGAAACAGAGCAAATGTAAGAAACTGGAGGAGCGAGTAGAAACAGATAAAAACCCCTGGTCCCGGGCTGGGGTTCGAACCCACGACCTCCCAGGCCAGGCTGCCAGCTTAAAATCCTGACACTCAAACCACTCGGCTAAAAGGCCTAGACCCATTGGCCGGGTCAGTTGGTAGCGCCTATAACCCCCCCACTGTTACACAAAAAATAATCATGTCTTTGAAATCAAACTGAATCCCTAATTTTCTCGTACGCATGTGCCACTTTCAGCACGGTGGCGTCATTGAACAGGCGGCCGACGATCATCATGCCGACGGGCAGCCCGTGTGAGAACCCTGCGTTGATGCTGAGGGCGGGGTGTCCGGTCAGGTCGAACGGACATACGTTGGTCACCTGTCCAAAATTCAGCGCCGTCCTGACGATTTCTGAAAAAGTCAATCATACAACAATTATTAAAAGCGATTATGCAACAAGTATGCAAGTACCACTTTAAAAATAAAGCTAGGAAACAAAATGTTTTGTTTCCTGTCGACCAACCCTAGAAAAAAAGGTCCTAGCCTTTTTTTGTTTGGACCCCAGTATTAATAATAACCTTTATTGTACATTCATGCCCTATCGGCCTTAGTACAGGTGAACAGATGAAAGGGTAATATACATCTTTGTAGTACAAATATATAGCTCTATAACCACAGTAATACAAAAAATATTAAATCTTTCGTGCTGATCAACCTTTTCTAGCTCCATGATTTGACATCTGATGTGATAAAATGTTGTACAATCAGTTTTCATACATTACAACAAATCATAATACATATCATATAAGATGAAGAAAATTTTGAAAAGCAGAAAGAGAGACCAAAGCAAACTTACCACTGGTGGATATGTCCTTATTTGGAAGCTTGGTTGCCTTGAATGGAATGGTGGGCATGATGATGACATCATACCTACTGAGAGCCTGGTTGTACGCATGTGTCAGCACACGACTCAAGTTCTGTCCTTTGGCATAGAACCTTCAAGTGAAAACAATGTTTCAGTTAAAATTAAGTTGTTAGTGAACATCTCTCTTGATTTTAATCACTAAAATGACTATTAGTCCACATTTTTGTCTGTTTTGTCACACTGCAAATTATGCATTATTCCAAATGTAACAAGACCTATTCATATACATCAAGCATTATCACAATCCATCAAGACCTTCAGCTAAGCTGACACAAATATCCAGAAACACAAACACACAGACAGACAAACGCAAAGAATACGGTACCTCCATTTTCAGAGGTAACAAGTGAATGGCAGGCAATACAGTATAATCTGAAGTACAAGTTTTAACTTATAAAAGTCCCTACATTTAAAACATGTACCCATATATTAGGTCTCCTTAAATTCTGATAAAGCAGCATTTGATTTTAAAACAAGAAAGATAGGAATTAATAGTTTAGAACATTACCTGTTCCCATAGTTTGTTGTGATACAATCATACATCAAATATGTAAATTTCGCAGTTGGTGACATGTCATTTGGCCGTGTTCTGTATCCTTTAGCTAAGGCATCCTGCATGCTTGTAGGGTAGAAGCCCTTCCAGCCTACACCTACTCCTGTGGATTATTAGTGGTAAAACATCAGAACCTTGGTTATATAATATCAGATTAAAGTTAATTGCATTTCTGTAAACAAACTTAGAATAAGTCTTCCTGGTATTTAAGATAACTAGAAAGGTAAAATTTTGTCTTATTCAAACACATTCATGGAGTATATATTATGTATATGGTGACCAGCCCCTCCAACTGTTTTACTACATAATATAACCCAACACCACAGGGTGTCTGCTACAACACCAGTTACCATGGTGAGAGCAGTCTGGTCCAGGTCATTGACCTCATATGTTTGGAGAAGGAGAAGAAATAGATCAAAAAGCAATATATTTTTCTTCTGCAAAGGTAAACATAGATACAACATGTACCATATTCTTTTTATCTAATAACATGGACAAGATAAAAACTTTAATATCTGATTATGTGAAATCAGTAATCTGAGAACCTTTTCTTTTACACATTATAAGTTCATTTCCAAGAAAAAAATTAACATAGAAATGACTCACCTGGATTCCCTTTTATCATAGTCTCCAAACAGCCTTCATTTATTGTGCTATAAATATGGGAGGCTGCAAAACAATGTAAACAGAGCCTATGACAAATTTCATTTTACATGGAAGAATTGGTCATTATGATTGCTCACTGCAACCTGCAAAGCATTTGAAAGCAGGATTCTATTACATAAAACAACACCAGAGCTTTAAATCCTTTCTGCACCAGACAAATTTTGACACAAACCTGTACCAAGGTTGGTAACAGTCAATGAAGCAAATAAAAATCCACATACACATAAAGTATATTATTACCCAGACCCAGTACATGGACTGGTAACATTACAGGTTAGATGCAGGTAAAATTCAGAAATACCTGCACAGCTCCAATTTTACCTGAACTAACCTGCATATACCCAGTACATGGACCAGTACACTGGTTAGGAGCAGGTAGACATCAGAAATACCTGCACAGCTCCAATTTTACCTGCACTAAACTGCATATACGCAGTACATGGACCAGTGCAGGTTAGGAGCAGGTAGACATCAGAAATACATGCACAGCTCCAATTTTACCTGCACCAAACTGCATATGCAGGTGGAGTTTCAAGCCTTGAACACAAAATCTGATACCCTTCAGCATAACCAATATATAATAAAAAGTGTCAACAAGAAGAGGAAAGTACCATCTGGGTAATGTAAGGGAACAGACATGTCCTCCACTACAGCACCAGCTGAAGTCAGCCTGTGTGCCTGTGCACGGACCAGTTCATCTACATCAGGTTCTGCCCATTCATTCCCAAACCCTTCCTTCAGCAGACCAACTCTTATGCCGCTCAGGTCACCTGTCAGCTGTAAGGATATAGAGTGGAATCACTTGTTACCTCTGAGGAAGTAATTGTGGGAAGGTACTGTTTTTGGTTGTGTTTGAGTGTTCACAGCTATACATGTAACTCATGGCGGGTTTGACAGATTTCTTTGAGTTTTGGTATATATATGTGATGATAAAGCTATTTGAACAACCCCTCCAACTCCGTCATGCAACTTGCTACATAATGTAACCCAACACCACAGGGTATCTGCTACAGCACCAGTTACCATGGTGACAGATGTCTGATCCAGGTCATTGACTTTATTTGTTTTAAAGAGAAGTAGAAGAAGAAACCGAGCTTAAAAATGTTTTCCTTCTGCAGAAATAAATATATTATACAGAACTAACCTGTTTTGTGTATTCTGGCACAGTTAGGTTTGCTGGTTGGCGCGGATCTAGACCATCGTCATACCCAGCCAAAACCTGTATAAGGGGAAATCATATCACTGCTACTACACTGACATAAACATGATATGATATCAGTCACCACTCACCAGTATACCATATTAATTACAAATTAAAAGTTCATACGCAATATGCAAATACGCAAACACAACAAACTTTAAAAGTTATGCCCAAAGTGCCATGCACAATACAATACAAGGTTAGTACATTCTGCCGACGTACTCATTTTTACTCACTTCCAACATGAGAGCGACATCATGTACAGTCCTGGCCATGGGTCCCACATGGTCCAGGGTCATCTCTATAGAGGCACAGCCCGTGTAGGGCACCAGTCCGTAGGTCGGCTTCAGGCCCACCACTCCGGACCAGGCCGCAGGGATCCGGATAGAACCGCCCTGGTCTCCGCCTATGGCAAGGTCCACCTCCCCAAGTGCAAGCTGGGTGATGTTCAAGCAAAAGTACATCATGCACCAATGAGCAGAAATGCAATCAGCATTGAAAAAAAAACTATCCTGCTATCTAATTATTCCAGTGAGAGCTAATTGTATAATGAATATAGAAAGATGCTTTAAAGTTTTATCTGACATGTTTCACTGAACTACCGAAAATGGTTTCATCGGGTAGGACTGGTAACATATATTAGGATATAGGCCTGGGATTTTCTTTTACACATCCAAAACTTTTTAGACACCTTCCTCAGAGCTCTGAGTCTCTGATAGACATCGAAACGTAAGCATGGTGAGAAACGTTTTAGTTGTGTAAAAGAAAATCCCTGTACCCTAGAGTAATAATACTTACTATATTGATGGAAGTATGACAATGTAATGCAAGGGTATAGCATTTGTTTTTATATTTTCACAACTTCTCATATTGTACTGAGCTTTATAATGATTCATAATTTGTACCAGAGTGGCACTTCCACTGCTCGAGCCTCCAGCAGACCTTTCCCTGTTGTGAGCATTCAGCACTGGGCCGGTAACAGATGTGAAACTGTCACCTGACATACACAGGTCCTCACACGCAGACTTTCCCTTGATGGTCCCACCTATGAAAAAGTACAAACCATGTTATAAGGGTTATTTTGGGAGTAATAAGGGTAGTCTAGGAGATGGCATTTCAGTACCAAGGCAAGCCACCAGGGAGCCTAAAATCTAATCATTTTGAGGTCTTATCAAGACCTACCCACCTACCAAGTTTCATTACAATCTATTCATAGGTTCTTGAGTTATTGTGCTAAATTACATATCACGTAGTTCACACACATACAAACACTACCAAAAACATATTAACCATCTGGCAAAGGCAATCATCATAACAAAAATTAGGGTCTGTATATCTGAACTTCTGTTTTCCCAGAGTATATGGGATTTAGATACAATAATTGCTTTAAAAAATGACAACTTTTTCTGTTGCGTTAAAAGTTGGATACATACAGTATTAAGGTACATTCTTGCCTGCATCTAGGATCCTGGTGACAATGGTGGCATCATACTCAGGGATATATCCTTCCATCATGCGACTGCCGTTTGTCATAGGAACCCCCGCAACGGCCACGTTATCTTTGATGGCCACGGTCTTCCCTTGTAGCTTTCCTGAAGGAGCACCCGTGATCTCTGTTCGCCAGTACCTTTAAAACAATGAGTAGTTGTAGACAGTCGTTATATGGCATTATGAACGTACGAAATTGTCTCTCCACACTAACATATCACAAATTACATGTTCGTTGTGGTAATGCCCAACAGTCATTCATGAGTACAGGACTATTAGCTATCATATAGCCATCTTGGGTATCCATTGATATAACATGAAAGTCATGAGGCACAGCATTTACAAGTATACATCAGGAGCATTGATACAGCAAACAGTAAGTGTATGATTGACTTCATATATTGTTCATAACCTGATTGTATCCTCCAAAAAGCAGCTTTGTATGAAACATTACGAATCACGGATGATGTTTAAAACAACCTTGTCTGAACCCTCTTGCACCTAACTACAACATTACCCCCACCCCTCCTCCATCACCACTGACCATGCATTATGTGGGTTGTCTTCAGGCTCAGGACGCCTGCCTGGTGTTCTCGGCCACTTCACAGCTGGAATGGGTTCTGTCATCTCAGCCACTCGCTGGTAAGACACCAGCGATTCCCTGATGACATCTTTGTCAACAGAGTAGATTGCAGAACGTTACATTATGATATATATAAGCTGATCTATGACATTAGAGACAAGGCCTTCACTCACGTACAGGTGTGTTCATTCAGCAAGTAGTATAATGATTGGATGAATCACAATCATGAAAAAGGTTGCAGAATATGTTTGTGCCATGCCCTGGAGTCTGAACAATGATAGGTGAACTATGAAGCACATTCTTCAATCCACCTCATGTTACATTTTACAACAAGTTCTGCTATTCTAAAGGAAGACATGTTAGAATTACACATAGTATAATTCATATAATATAGCAATGATCCTTACCTTGATATTGCTTTAGTTCTGCTTCATCCATGTCCAGGTTGAACTTGGCAGCTGACTGGGAGAGTTGTTGTAATGAGGGTGTGTGGACAGCAGGAGGGGTGTACAACCCTGTGATACACACAACATGACTGCTGTAGCTTTTACATTAATAATGTTATAGCTATGCTATTATCCATTGTGTGATAACATTTGATGTTATGAATCTAATGGTGTCATAGTGGCATCATGCAATCGTTCAAACATTCTGCCACGTTCTGCTAGGCGGTCAACTGCGTCGCCGGACCGCTTTTTCCACCCCGACCAGACTGGACCGCTTTTTCCGTCAACCCCTCGCCCCTCCCACTACCTTGCTGTTCCAAGGTGTTTACTCACCTTCAGCAGTGCTGTCAGCTCCACTCTGCATTCTGCTGGAAAGCAATTCGTTTTTCCAATGCCTAAAGAATGCTTGGAGGTGGAGGTGGTCTAACTTTGCACTTAAAAACGGCGAAAAAGGCTCCGAGTCAGACGTCTGTTTATAAATTTATAGTATTTTCCGGGTTTTCAAATTCTAACTATTCGTAACGTTATCGCAACTGAACTCAATCACAGTTGAACTGTGAGGATAGCGACGTTTTTGCCTACGTATCTATCGTAGAAAACATGACCTGAGTTTGAACGGAGCTGGACAGGCAGGAGAAGTCTGAATGTTGTTTACTGGCCTCCGCGGCCGTGCCTCAGAATATGACCCCTGACCTGATGATGATGATGCAATGTTCAAATGCGGGGTTATTCCAAGTCCTGTAGGGTCCAAAGTCAAGTTGGGTTTTAAAATCACTGTTGCGTAGATATGCATGGTTGTTTGCAAGTGATAATGGCAACTAGAAGATGCCTAAATCTTCCTTCATTTAAATAACTCAAGGTCGGAGTATGTGTCGAAGGTAATGTACAATAACATTCACGTAAAACAGTTTAAGAACTTTGGATAGCCCGCTCAAAAACTGTTTAAGCAAGCAGTAACAGCCCAATGTTGACCTATGATTCAATTGTGGAAATGCTGAAAAGTGGCGGATTGAAATAAAGTGTTGTTACAATGAATAGCCGTGTTGGCTTGTAAGTGGATAGCGTTCAGCACCAAGGACAGGAATGTTCAGTACTGTATTCAATAGTGCGTGGGGACGTAGTGAACACACTAGTCCTGACCACGTTTCAGAATAAAACAGCACCTCTTTTACACTCTTTAAAACTATTAGGCATTCATTCCCTCTTCTAAACTAGTAACCTGCCTCCCAAAGAACCATTTTATTTACATAGAAACGAGTAGTAACGTTAGTATCAGATTAAAACATGAGATGAAATCGGTTACACCGCGTTCAGCTAGGTCCGATGTTTCTATGTACTGGATGAATCCCTCTCCTGGATGAATAGCTTTCACCCACTGGTGGTCAGCTAAAGGAGAGTTGTTCCACGATAAACCACAATAAACAATAAAAAATGTCAGAAAAATATATTTAAAAAACACCATTCTGTATTTATTATCCATGTGGCTTTGATACAAGTAAACAGCAGGAAAGTAACATCATGTACAACTTGATATCTTAATTTTCAGTTAATATGTTTATGGATACTGAGTGTCCTTGTTTTGTTTGTTTGTTTGTTTGTTTGTTTGTTTGTTTGTTTCGCATAACCGGTAAACCTCTTTAGGCGTAACACACCAGTTTTGTACATGTGCGTACATGTTCTTTGGTAACTCATTCAGCCATGCCTTATATGACGGTCTATTCAGTGTTTTTGCAGACTGTGGTAGATGGCGGTCCTCAGGTCCTGGTAGTCGCCACTGGGCTTAAGCTGTTGGAGGGTTGGTGGTTGGAAGGTTACCATGTGAACTCCATATTCGTTATAACTTCTGTTTCCGGGTCGTTGTACGTTTTCACACTGTCTATCGCCAACGCCTATTTTCCCGCTATTCTTTGCCGCCCTGAAACGCAGAGACAGAAACACTGCAGCGCCCCCTACCAGTAACCCGCCGGTAAAACACCCAACTGCAGCCCACGCTACAACTCCGGGTCCCGGGCTATTTGGTGCTTCTTCGCCTGGTGATTTAGATGCAGTGACAGGGGCTGAGGTGACAAGTGTTTGTTCCTTTGTAGTGGTAGCACTGGTAGTCTGATCTACAAATATAACATATATGACTCCATTATTACTTCGTTTGTGACGTTTGATGAGAAGGCTGTCAGTTTCAGTCAGTTGGGTATGAATTGGATGGAATTTTAGAGAACTTTTTCTTATCACAAACTCACGAAAATGTGAAAAAATAAAAAGAATTCTAAATCATATTGATAATACAACAAACCTATATTGCAGTTGGGTCCTTTCCATCCAACATCACATGTGCAGGTGTAGTTGTTTATACTGTCAGCACAGGCACCGTGGTCACATGGGTCGGGTGTGCAGTCATCTATGTCTGTGAAAAACAGATATGGTAAAGATGAAATGCCTATTGTTACTACAATAACCAGGATAGTGTCAGACTGAAAAAAAACAGACCTATGTGGCAGTTGTCGCCCGTCCATCCAGGTTGACATGTACAGGAGTAAAGGTTCAGACTGTCAGCACAGCTTCCGTGATCACAGGGGTTAGACGCACAGTCGTCAATATCTGTTGAAAGATACAATGATGAGCATGTACAATGTAACCTGGTTTATCAGATATTGCATCAAAATCTATGTTAACTTTTTTGCAGGGAATTAACCACGTGAGGCTATGCTATAGAAAATTGAAGTGAAAAAGGATTGAAAAAAAGTAAATCTACAGGACCGTTCACTGACATTGCTTGAAAAATCACTACCATAGCATGGGTTGTATACATTCACAAGTTTCGTTAAATGAAACGCACCTATGTGGCAGTCTTTTCCTGTCCATCCAGGCTGACAGGTGCAGGTGTAGCTGTTTACTCCATCTGCGCAGGTGCCGTGGTCACAGGGGTCTGGCGTGCAGTCATCGATATCTGCGAAAAAAAGATGCGGTAAACATGCTATAATTCAAGACGAAATGTCTATTGTTACTACAATGACCAGGATAGTGTCAGATTGACAAAAGACAGACCTATGTGGCAGTTTTGTCCCGTCCATCCAGGCTGACATGTGCAGGAGTAAAGGTTCAGACTGTCAGCACAGCTTCCGTGATCACAGGGGTTAGACGCACAGTCGTCAATATCTGTTGAAAGATACAATCATGAGCATGTACAATGTAACCTGGTTATCAGATATTGCATCAAAATCTTTTTTCTTTTTTGCATGCCTTCCATGGAACTACGTGAGGCTATGCTATAGAAAACTGAAGTTAAAATGGATTGAAAAAAAGTAAATCTAGAGGACCGTTCACTGACATTGCTTGAAAAATCACTACCATAGCATGGGTTGTATATATTCACAAGTTTCGTTAAATGAGACGCACCTATATGACAGTCGTGTCCTGTCCATCCAGGCTGGCAGGTGCAGGTGTAGCTGTTTACTCCATCTGCGCAGGTGCCGTGGTCACAAGGGTCGGGTGTGCAGTCATCGATGTCTGCGAAAAACAGATCAGTAAACATACTATAATTCAAGATGAAATGTCTATTGTTACTACAATGTCCACGAAAGTGACAGATTGACAAAACACAGACCTATGTGGCAGTTTTCGCCCGTCCATCCAGGCTGACATGTGCAGGAGTAAAGGTTCAGACTGTCAGCACAGCTTCCGTGATCACAGGGGTTAGACGCACAGTCGTCAATATCTGTTGAAAGATACATTAGTTTCGTTAAATGAAACGCACCTATGTGACAGTCATGTCCTGTCCATCCAGGCTGGCAGGTGCAGGTGTAGCTGTTTACTCCATCTGCGCAGCTGCCGTGGTCACAGGGGTAGAGTGTGCAGTCATAGATGTCTGTGAAAAACAGATACGGTAAACATGCTATAATTCAAGACGAAATGTCTATTGTTACTACAATGACCAGGATAGTGTCAGATTGACAAAAAACAGACCTATGTCGCAGTTTTGCCCCGTCCATCCAGGTTGACATGTACAGGAGTAAAGATTCAGACTGTCAGCACAGCTTCCGTGATCACAGGGGTTAGACGCACAGTCGTCAATATCTGTTGAAAGATACAATCATAAGAAATGTACAATGTAACCTGGTTATCATATATTGCATCAAAATCTATGTTTTTTTGCATGACTTCCAGAGAACTACGTGAGACTATGCTATAGAAAACTGAAATGACAATGGATTGAAAAAAGTTAATCTAGTCTAGAGGACCGTTCACTGACATTGCTTGAAAAATCATTACCATAGCATGGGTTGTATACATTCACAAGTTGCGATAAATGAATTCGAAACGCACCAATGTGACAGTCTTGTCCTGTCCACCCAGGCTGGCAGGTGCAGGTGTAGCTGTTTACTCCATCTATGCAGGTGCCGTGGTCACAAGGGTCAGGTGTGCAGTCATCGATATCTGCGAAAAACAGATACAGTAAAAAATACTATAATTCAATTGTTTATGACATGAAAAGTACTGATTTGCTACTAGATTAGCAAAATATCTACTGCTATAATAGAAGAAACATTGAACGAAGGTATTACTGTAGCATAACCCTGAGCTCACTCTAACCCACTGAACCACGTTCAAATCTCGTTATAAAAATCAGAACTTTCAGATACTATAAACTGGTACATTTCTGTTGCTAGCACTACAGCTACATTACTACAGCTTTGTAATGTTTGCAACACAAACCTGTTTCACAGTGCGTCCCCGTCCATCCAAATTGACAGAAACAAGAGTAGCTGTTCACGCTATCGGCACAGGCACCGTGTCGACAGGGGCTAGACGCACAGTCATCAAGATCTGTAGATGTACAAGATAAGACTTACTGAATCTAGACGTTCTGTTTTCTTTAAAAAACAGCACTAAAGTACAAAGCGCTGCCAAGGAAGCTTGACAGCGCTTTCTAGAGAAGATATAGATGATCCTAATTATCAATATAATAAAAGAGCATACCTATTTGACAGTCTGTCCCAGTCCATCCAGCTTCACAGCTGCAGGTATAACTGTTAACACCGTCCACACAGGTACCGTGGTCACAGGGGACAGGCGCACACTCATCAATATCTGGAAACAAAGCAACGATTTGTTACTGAATCTTGTTTCTTGTGTGGTATCATAGAAAGACCAAACTTACAGCAAGTACAACATGCGAATGGAAGCCATGAGTGTATCAAAGTGCCCAGAACAAACCTATTTCACAGTCTGTTCCCGTCCATCCAAATTGACACGTGCAGTAGTAGCTGTTCACACTGTCCGCACAGGTGCCGTGTTGACAGGGGTTGGACGAACATTCGTCAACATCTGTGTATCCAATTGACAAATATAACTAGATCTATCAAGAGAATTTCACTTCTGTAATACTGTAAAACTCGGTCACTCTCGTAAACAAAGTTGACTGTAAGTTATCAGCGGTAGCATTGTTATTAGTATAGTACAAAGCACATAAAATGATAAAAAAGCCAGCCTAGAAAAACTACATGCCTGATGGCAGATTTACATGTCATTACAGTTATGTTAATGAAACTGACTTATGTTGCAGTTTGGTCCTGTCCATCCAGGTTCACAGGTACAAGTGTAGCTGTTCACGCCGTCAGTACAGGAGCCGTGGTCACAGGGGTTGGGTACACAGTCGTTGATGTCTGTGTGTGTGTCGTAAATTAGGAATTAAAAAAAAGTGGCTTGTGCGCATTTCATCGAAATTTTTATGCTAACAAGAAATGAGAAAGTCATATTAACGAAACAAACCTATTTGACAGTGTATTCCGGTGTATCCAGGCTGACATGTGCAGGAGTAGCTGTTCACACTGTCAGCACAGGTGCCGTGTTGACAGGGGTTGGACGCACATTCGTCAATATCTGGGTATCCAATAGACAAAAATATGACTATCAAGAGAATGGGAGTTTTGGAATCCTGTAAAACTTGTCCCACTGGACCACTCTCGTGAACAAAGTTGACTGTACGTTAACACGGTAGCACTGTTACTCAATGGCAGAACTAGTAAAGTATAAAGCACATGGAATTATAAAAGGACATCCTAGGAAAACTACATGCTTGGTGGTAGATTTTTATGTCATCACAGTTAAGGGTATGTTGATGCAGCAGACCTATGTTGCAGTCTGTTCCAGTCCATCCAGGTTCACAGGTACAAGTGTAGCTGTTCACACCATCAGTACAGGAGCCGTGGTCACAGGGGTTGGGCGAACAGTCGTTGATGTCTGTATGTGTGTCGTAAGTTCCGAATTTAAAAAAAAATGGCTTGTGCGCATTTCATTGAAATGATTATACTTGCAAGAAATGAGGAAGTAATATTGACGAAACAAACCTGTTTGGCAGTGTGTTCCTGTGTATCCAAATTGACACGTGCAGGAGTAGCTGTTCACACCATCAGCACAGGTGCCGTGTTGACAGGGGTTGGAGGCACATTCGTCAATATCTGTGTATCCAATTGACAGAAAGATGACTATTAAGAAAATGTGACTATGACTTGAACGACTGGGCCACTCTCGCGAATGACTGTAAGTTATCAACGGTAGTATAACTAAATGGCAGTACTAGTATAGTACAAGGCACTATACTAGTAAAATTAAAATATACACATAAAATTATAAAGTTAGCCTGGAAAAAACTACTACATGCTTGGTGGTTTAATGAAACTGACCTATGTTGCAGTTTGTTCCTGTCCATCCAGGTTGACAGGTACAAGTGTAGCTGTTCACTCCATCAGTACAGGAGCCGTGGTCACAGGGGTTGGGCGCACAGTCGTTGATGTCTGTGGGTATGGCGTAAACTCGGAATTTAAAAATAGCTTGAGCCCACATCATAGAAAGGATCATACTAACTAGAAATAAAAAAGAAATATTGACAAAACAAACCTGTTTCACAGTGTGTTCCGGTGTATCCAAATTGACATGTGCAGGAGTAGCTGTTCACACTGTCAGCACAGGTGCCGTGTTGACAGGGGTTGGACGTACAGTCGTCAATATCTGGGTATCCAACAGACAAAAATAAAAAATATAACTATTAAGAAAATGTGACTTTTGTGAATCTTGTTTCTTGCGTGGTATCATAGTCTATAGAAAGACGAAACATACAGCAAATACAACATGCGACTGAAGGCCCTGGGTGTATCAAAGTCTTCAGAACAAACCTGTTTCGCAGTGAGTTCCTGTGTATCCAGGCTGACACGTGCAGGAGTAGCTGTTCACACTGTCAGCACAGGTGCCGTGTTGACAGGGATTGGACGTACATTCGTCAATATCTGTGTATCCAACAGACAAAAATAAAACTATCAAGAGAATGTGACTTTTGGAATCCTGTAAAACTTGTCCCACTGGGTCACTCTCGTGAACAAAGTTGACTGTAAGTTATCGACGGTAGCACTGTTACTCAATGGCAGTACTAGTATAGTACAAAGCACATAAAATGATAAAAAGTCAGCCTAGGGAAACTACATGCTTGTTGGTAGATTTATATATGTCATCGCAGTTAAGGTTATGCTGATGAAACAGACCTATGTTGCAGTCTGTTCCAGTCCATCCAGGTTCACAGGTACAAGTGTAGCTGTTCACTCCATCAGCACAGGAGCCGTGGTCACAGGGATCGGGAATACAGTCGTTGATGTCTGTGGGTATGGCGTAAACTCGGAATTAAAAAATGGCTTGAGCACACATCATTGAAATGATTATGCTAACAAGAAATGAGAAAGTCATATTAACGAATCAAACAAACCTGTTTGGCAGTGTGTTCCTGTGTATCCAAACTGACACGTGCAGGAGTAGCTGTTCACACTATCAGCACAGGTGCCATGTTGACAGGGGTTGGGCGTACAGTCGTCAATATCTGGGTATCCAATTGACAAAAATATGACTATTGTGAAAATGTGACTATGACTTGGCTGACTGGGCCACTCTCGTGAACGACTGTAAGTCATCAACGGTAATATTGTAACTCAATGGCAGCACTAGTATAGTACGAGGCACATAAAATTATAAAGTTAGCCTGGAAAAACTACTACATGCTTGGTGGTTTAATGAAACTGACCTATGTTACAGTCTGTTCCAGTCCATCCAGCTTGACAGGTACAAGTGTAGCTGTTCACACCATCAGTACAGGAGCCGTGGTCACAGGGGTCGGGTACGCAGTCGTTGATGTCTGTGGGTGTGTCGTAAGTTTGGAATTTTAAAAAAATGGCTTGTGCGCATTTCATTGAAATGATTATCCTTGCAAGAAATGAAAAAGTAATATTGACGAAACAAACCTGTTTGACAGTGTATTCCTGTGTATCCAAAGTGACACGTGCAGGAGTAGCTGTTTACACTGTCAGCACAGGTGCCGTGTTGACAGGGGTTGGACGTACAGTAGTCAATATCTGGGTATCCAATTGACAAAAATATGACTATTATAAAAATATGACTATGACTTGACCCACTGGGCCACTCTCGTGAACGACTGTACTAAGTCATCAACGGTAATATTGTAACTCAATGGCAGTACTAGTATAGTTCGAGGCACATAAAATTATAAAGTTAGCCTGGAAAAAACTACTACATGCTTGGTGGTTTAATGAAACTGACCTATGTTGCAGTTTGTTCCTGTCCATCCGGCTTCACAGGTACAAGTGTAGCTGTTCACTCGATCAGTACAGGAGCCGTGGTCACAGGGGTTGGGTACACAGTCGTTGATGTCTGTATGTGTGTCGTAAGTTCGGAATTACAAAATGCCTTGTGCAAATTTTATTGAAATGATTTTGCTATCTAGAAATGAAAAAGTAATATTGACGAGACAAACTTGTTTGGCAGTGTGTTCCTGTGTATCCAAACTGACACGTGCAGGAGTAGCTGTTCACACTGTCAGCACAGGTGCCGTGTTGACAGGGGTTGGAGGCACATTCGTCAATATCTGGGTATCCAATTGACAAAAATATGACTATTATGAAAATGTGACTGTGTGAGCTGACCGACTAGGTCAGTGACTCACTCTCGTGAACGACTGTACTAAGTCATCAACGGTAATATTGTAACTCAATGGCAGTACTAGTATAGTTCGAGGCATATAAAATTATAAAGTTAGCCTGGAAAAAAACTACTACATGCTTGGTGGTTTAATGAAACTGACCTATGTTGCATTTTGTTCCTGTCCATCCAGCTTCACAGGAACAATTGTAACTGTTCACACCATCAGTACAGGAGCCGTGGTCACAGGGGTTGGGTACACAGTCGTTGATGTCTGTATATGTGTCGTAAGTTCGGAATTACAAAATACCTTGTGCAAATTTTATTGAAATGATTATGCTAACAAGAAATGAGAAAGTAATATTGGCGAGACAAACCTGTTTCACAGTGTGTTCCTGTGTATCCAAACTGACACGTACAGGAGTAGCTGTTCACACTGTCAGCACAGGTGCCGTGTTGACAGGGGTTGGAGGCACATTCGTCAATATCTGGGTATCCAATTGACAAAAATATAACTATTATGAAAATGTGACTGTGTGAGCTGACCGACTAGGTCAGTGACTCACTCTCGTGAACGACTGTACTAAGTCATCAACGGTAATATTGTAACTCAATGGCAGTACTAGTATAGTTCGAGGCATATAAAATTATAAAGTTAGCCTGGAAAAAACTACTACATGCTTGGTGGTAGAGGTTATGTGTTTAATGAAACAGACCTATGTTGCAGTTTGTTCCAGTCCATCCGGCTTCACAGGTACAAGTGTAGCTGTTCACCCCATCAGTACAGGAGCCGTGGTCACAGGGGTTGGGTACACACTCGTTGATGTCTGTATGTGTGTCGTAAGTTCGGAATTACAAAATGCCTTGTGCAAATTTTATTGAAATGATTATGCTAACAAGAAATGAGAAAATAATATTAACGAAACAAACCTGTTTGGCAGTGTGTTCCTGTGTATCCAAACTGACACGTGCAGGTGTAGCTGTTCACACTGTCAGCACAGGTGCCGTGTTGACAGGGGTTGGAGGCACATTCGTCAATATCTGGGTATCCAATTGACAAAAATATGACTATTAGGAAAATGTGACCATGACTTGACCAACTGGGTCACTCTCGTGAACGACTGTAAGTCATCAACGGTAATATTGTAACTCAATGGCAGTACTAGTATAGTACAAGGCACATAGAATTATAACGTTAGCCTGGGAAAAAAACTACTACATGCTTGGTGGTTTAATGAAACTGACCTATGTTGCAGTTCGTTCCTGTCCATCCAGGTTGACAGGAACAAGTGTAACTGTTCACGCCATCAGTACAAGAGCCGTGGTCACAGGGGTTGGGCGTACAGTCGTTGATGTCTGTATGTGTGTCGTAAACTCGGAATTAAAAAATGACTTGTGCGCACTTCATCGAAATGATTATACTAACTAGAAATGAAAAAAAGTAATATTGGCGAGACAAACCTGTTTCACAGTGTGTTCCTGTGTATCCAAAGTGACACGTGCAGGAGTAGCTGTTCACACTGTCAGCACAGGTGCCGTGTTGACAGGGGTTGGACGCACATTCGTCAATATCTGGGTATCCAATTGACAAAAATATGACTATTATGAAAATGTGACTGTGTGAGTTGACCGACTAGGTCAGTGACTCACTCTCGTGAACGACTGTACTAAGTCATCAACGGTAATACTGTAACTCAATGGCAGTACTAGTATAGTTCGAGGCATATAAAATTATAAAGTTAGCCTGGAAAAAACTACTACATGCTTGGTGGTAGAGGTTATGTGTTTAATGAAACAGACCTATGTTGCAGTTTGCTCCAGTCCACCCAGCTTCACAGGCGCAGGTGTAGTTGTTCACGCCATCAGTACAGGAGCCGTGGTCACAGGGGTCGGGCGCACACTCGTTGATGTCTGTATGTGTGTCGTAAGTTCGGAATTACAAAATACCTTGTGCAAATTTTATTGAAATAATTATGCTAACAAGATATGAGAAAGTAATATTAACGAAACAAACTTGTTTGGCAGTTTCTTCCCGTCCATCCAAATTGACACGTGCAGGAGTAGCTGTTCACACTATTAGCACAGGTGCCGTGTTGACAGGGGTCAGGTGTACAGTCGTCAATATCTGTCATATATTATTTGGAAAACAGCAGTCATTACATGAATTCTGGACATTTATCGTAAAGTATACTAGTAATGGTCATGTTCATAATAAACCTGTTTCCCAGTACATTGTACTTGGAAACGCCTGGTCCAATTTTAAATTTCACATAGTTAATTTCTACCAGACGTAGAAAGAGATGTTCAGCTGCATTACAGCAATGTAATGATTATTACTAAACGTTACTTAAGAGCAAGCTTGAAGCTGGATTTGTAAAAAAAATGCTGATATTAAAAATTACGACCAGTCGACCTATGTGACATTCCTCAATATCTGAATGTTGTAAAACAAGAATGCACTTTTATTGAATCAGTGTGTGCAACTTCACTTGTTGAATTGGGACGGAGTAAGTTAACAGGAAATGTCACTATTGTATAAACGTCATGTTGATAAAACAGACCTCTGTTGCATTTTCTTCCTGTCCATCCAGCTTGACAGGCACAAGTGTAACTGTTCACGCCATCAGTACAGGAGCCGTAGTCGCAGGGGTTGGGATCACAGTCGTTGATGTCTGTGGGTCGTAATCGAGTAAGCCATGACCAGTGCACAATGAAGGCCATTAAATAGATTTTTGAAAATTACCATAAACTCAGAAATGTGCAAATGGAAGTGGAATTTTAAATGAAAATGAATAAGTCGTATCAACGGATCAAACTTGTTTGGCAGTGTGTTCCTGTGTATCCGAATGTACACGTGCGGGAGTAACCGTTCACACCATCAGTTAAGGTGCCGTGTTGACAGAGGTTGGACGCACATTCGTCAGAGATTAATACGTAAAGCTACGTTTCTTCTATGCTTTCAGGTCGACAAGTCAAAATACGTGCAAAATACAGTGGCCCGATGTCCAGTCTTCTGCCAAATTGGAGTATTCCATTTGCACATATTGTGATTTTGTAATAGTTTATTTTTGAAATGGGGTGATTTTGCAATAGTCCATATTTACATTTGGGAATAGATTTTGGGGTTGGGATATTTATTGTGATGTCACCTTAAATTTTCTGCCATGGAATGCCAAAATACTAACTTTAGAGCATTGACTATTTTTCTAGCATGGCTTTAGACGTAGTTGAATGCATTGAAGTGACACAAATGTTAGGCGGATGAACAGGGGGGCGGAACATTTGAAATTTGACCAAATGTTGACATTCAGGTCTCCATATCCCTAGGGGCGTACTTCACCAAAAACTGCATTTTTTCCCAAAATGTTACCTCCCCTATGAAAGTATTACGTTTCCAACCTATCACAATCCTTGCCCGCATGGAGATGTGCTGATGCCATGTTTGCGGATGGATCTTGACGAAGCGCGCAGTTATGTGGCCACTGAAGTCTCCGAAGTCGTTGTAGACCGCTCCGTCCCTGTCGTCATTCGCCGGAAAAACCTGCAGCATATAAAGACATTGCCTATATGCCAAGAAGATCAAGCCCTATTCAGAAACAGCAACATCCACACTTTGAGAAGTTCAAATTTATCACACGACAAAGTATACTTGCAAAGGAAGCAAACCAACGAACATGGAAAAAGTTACATGATATAACTTATATCTTTCTTATTACTAAAACAGCAAGGGCTAGCATAGGTCTGTGATATAGTGTTACAATCAACATAATTGACTCTAATCATGATATAAAGATATATTGAAATCTATCTGTAGCACCGGTTCTCTTGAAATCTGAGATTCACCTAAGAGAATAAAGAAATGTGAATAGATGACGCAAAACATCACATCTAGAGCATTCCATAACAAAGTGAAATTAATATTCCATTTAATTGCTTTGGACAAAATGAGCAAAGTCATGGGCTACATTTATATATATTTATAGTATCTGCCTGTTTCTACATTCAACGTAGGAATACGATTTTAGCATGCAAAGATCTTAGTAGATAGCTATCCAACTAACAGGAGGAATGATTCTTACAGTAACTTGCCCATCAGCATTGGTGTAGTAAGTCTCATCACCGGTTTCATTCCCGTATGAAATGGTGTAGGATGTGACGTATTGGTCATGTATGCCAGGTGGCCAATCAGGGCTGTAGTTCCTGCCTTTGGTGATGACGCCGGTGATGACGCTTACATCACCAAGGTCCCTCATCAGCCATTGGTCCTGGTCATTGGTTGCTGCTGCCCATCCGCCTGCTGCATCTGCAGTCTCGCGAGTGTTGATATCTGCGCGATCAGCTGAGTGAATTGAATCAAACTCCGAGGATGCTGACCAGGATGGAGGTTCTAAAACAAAGAAAAACGCGACGTTTCTTAAATAAATATGAAGCCAGAGCTATAGTTACTGTGACTATCAGCTTATAGTTTACGCACATATTTTAGACTGGTTTATTCAGCAAAGAAGAACAGGAACACTAACAAGCTTCGATCATTCCTGGCAGCTGCGATGGCTGAATTGCGAGGAATGTTTTGACAAGACATTTCGACAAAATACATACTTTTATCAATTTTATCAGATAGAGTATATTACATTTTTTTTATTCCGAAACATGTAATCACAAGACGTGGTGACGACACACTTAAGTTTTTTTCAACTGCCGACACCAACACAGGGACAGTACAATACTAGCTCATTTACACCTGAGCGAAGTGAGGAAAGTGTAAAGTGCCTTTCCCGAGGACACAAGATCGGTGGCATGTCAGGACT
This sequence comes from Branchiostoma belcheri, assembly GCF_001625305.1. Classification (NCBI taxonomy): domain Eukaryota; kingdom Metazoa; phylum Chordata; class Leptocardii; order Amphioxiformes; family Branchiostomatidae; genus Branchiostoma; species Branchiostoma belcheri. The sequence goes on along the minus strand of NW_017804020.1, from coordinate 2,362,627 downwards.
CGAACCCGGGGCCTCTGGTTCCGAGTCGAGAACGCTGCCGCTGCGCCACACGACCCCACATTACATTTAAAACTTTTAAAACAGCGATTAAAATCTATACAGCGTATTCAGTCAGGTGACCCTCCTCGTCCACCTCAGTTTCATGGAGGATGAACAAGCATGTTTTGTTTTATATTTTTGTGTTGTCTTTAGAAAGCAAAGGTCACTGAACTGTATGTTCACTGATAACACAGTCGATATATAGCCTTCTTGGAAGGCAGCATCTGCAATTGAATGGGCTATGAGGGAACACCCACTTCACCAAATTATCTTCGGTCATCAATTTCTAACTGAGAGGGTTTTTTTTGCTTAAATCTGTAAATATCCTTTTGGATCAAGATTCTTTGCTTCTCTCTTTTACCTTTATGCTCAACTTTCTTGTACATCGAACTAAACAGAACACTTAAAAAAACGTCATCTTACATATAAAGGTAAATATAAAACGCACTGGATGAAAAACACAGTTAAACAGGTTTCAAATGCTGAACAGGCAACACGGTACAATATTAGTGGAGAATACAGACTTGCACATTCGCCTTGCTGTTGGACCTGTACGGAAATTATATGTACATGTATTCACTTACCATTTTGAGACACGACGGTAGCACATAAAAGTAGCACAAACACAGTTCTTTTCATCGTGTTGGAAGGTTTGGCGGAGAAAACAAAATCAAGACTAGCGAAGTATGAGCCATAATAAAGTTTGGAGCTTGACACCAAAAGCACGTGGTCATTCAGGCAACGGTGAAAAGCTGGGTGAGGTCATGTCAATGTAATGTAGACTTTTACCTTCCTAAAGCTTGTGACAGTCTGTTTAACGATTTTCAATTTTTCTGGTATTACAATGTGGACAGAAATAAGTTTTCGTATTTGATCATTCCAGAAATTGCAATATGTCACAACGCCTTTACACCATTTGAACTGTACAGTGTCATGTGTGTGTTTTTTTTTTTTTTGTTGTTTTGAAACCACGTAATTAAAAAGACATCAGTTTTATGTTTATGTTGTTGGTATCTCCGATTTTGAGACCAGGAGAGATAGACATGACCTGTTGGCCCATATATTGCACAATGAACAGGGCTAAATGGTACGAGGTTGGTCTCTTTACCGTATTTGAACCCGAGCTACATAACAAAGCGCGAATATTTAACAAGGCTGACAATAAAAACATATATGGCGACGGTGGGTTTTGTTAGGGTTATTGTTTGCATGGCACTGTCATGATTTTGGGGAAGCTTGTTATTAGACAGATACAGTGCAGTTCAGTAGATCACTTCTACCCTCCCCCGAGTGTATAATGAACGAGCCCCGGGAAAAGAAGGCATCCCTTCAGAAAGGTTTCTCCAATGGTTTTCAGGAATTTCACTAAGTAGGACTGTGGACATAGATGTGTGTCAGCCACATTCCAAATCTGGGAGACATTCCTGTGGACATTCCATGCCTGTGGATAAAATTCCTGTACAATTCCTAGAATTCTTGCAAACTGCACACAATACTGTACCATTCAGCTCCCCCTACGGCGTCGCCAAAAACAAGACAATAGACCACAGAGCTCATACGTTCGGTGCAATGTACGTCATATCTGGGTCGTGAGAAAGTGACCAGAAAATTGGTATATATACTGCTCTTAAAAGTTAGAGGAACAGGGGATCAAAGTACTTCTCCTTTAAAAATCTTAAAAACTTAAGTGTCGATTTTCCAAGGTATCGAGCACGTCCTCATGGACACTTGTTTACGTTGACAACAACCACAACTGGGGGGTCCAAACTTCAGAGTTGGCCCGATCGACCAAGTGGTATTTGATCACAGTTTACTTAAGCCACTTTATCAGCAATATATATCACACATATACTGTTTGACTGCCCCAAGGGTTACACGATGTACGTGTGTGCGATAACCCACCTTACTTTGTCGTTGATATGCCGACTTTCTGGTCACTTTCTCACGGCCCAGCTATGACGTACACCGTACCGAATGTATGACCTCTGTGGTCTGTTTTCTTGTTTTTGAATTGATACGATCGAGCGGTTAGTTTGGCTGGTTCAAACGGAAAGGCCGAGACACGACCCAATAAAAACTAATATCAAATTTTGCCCCCCAAAAAAGATCGTTGCATTTTGCGCTACCGCTGCTCACTTGAACACGATACACTTGTAAGAGGTGCTTCTTCGTGGTTTTCAGTTGCCGAAACTTCAAGTATTATATTTTGTCTTTTAGACCTGGTTTAGTCCAAGAAATGAAATTCTATTGTTTCTGTTATCAAATTACTGTAATAATAATATGTACCATAATATATGTACTGCATCACAGCAGTAGATTTCAAACATTTCATTTGAAGTTATTTTCAACACAGTTGTCGTTCCTGTCCATATAAAACACGAACCACATTATACGTTACGTACAGACTTCGGAAAACAGGGTAAAAGTCTACGCATTGACATAACCTTTCCCAACTATTCAAACTGCCCTAAAGGCCACGTGCGTTAGGTGTCAACCTCAAAACCGCCCTGTCACACACTTACATAGGTCCTGGTTCTGTCTTCTCCTTGAAGCTTCCAACAGCATGATACGACTTGGGATCCTGCTACTTTTGTGCGTTGTCGCCGTGTCTCAAGATGGTAAGTGGAGACGTTTTATAAGATTACGTGTCCAATACGACAGACGCGTATACAGAAAAATATTTACTCTTCTCTGTGATCAACCAGTCTGTTTGCAACCATAGGTTTTTTCTGTTGCCCAGTTGATGCAAGAACTTTCCCGATGTACATGTATATTATAAGGGTTGATTTTATTGATCCATTTAGAAGGGAATTGGGGATAGGCTAAGGCGAAACATGACAGCAGATCAGCGAGACAAAAGAAACCATAAACTATGCTCTGCAACGTAAAATTATTAATTTTTTTATAAATTTAAATGTGATGACATGTTGAATGCGTGTGTACATGTACCTCTTGCTACCATCGCAGTGCATCTTGGTCCGACTGAGTCAAACACAGCCTTCCAAGAAGGCTCATACATTGATTGTGTTATCACTGAACATACACCTTAGAGTGACCTTTACATTTCAACAGCACATAAACACATCCGGAGGTCGTGTCTGCTCATCAACTGGTATACAAAGAAGACGTGTTCACTTTGATGTGTAAAGAAAATGTGGCAAAATAAAATGATAAATATCGTCACAACAGACGAGAACAAGTGATTTGATTTTGCTGCTGATGCACACTCAAGTCACACTATTTAGACGGATTACGCCTAATGTACAAAGTGTATCGGCTCCTATTTTCAAAATATCTTGATATCTATTTCTCCTAACGACTTATTACTGTATTTCTTCTTGCATCTCTTGTGGTACTCACGGCACATGCAATCCAGATGACGGCACTTGCAGATGTAATGCCGGATGGACAGGGCTCCACTGCGAAACAAGTTTGTCAAATTGCCATCGTTTAATTTGTATCTTATTCACTGTGTCACGAACATTTCGTGAAATTACATGAAGTCGTATAGTAGGTATGATTTACTTAGGTTTCAGTTATTGTACTTTATTGTTTTGAAAAATGCACTTATGGAATCTCAAACTTGAATTTTTGCATTGGCGTACGTTTAGAATTCTACTATAAACCCACATGGTTACCATTCTTCATTCTATTGCGTTTCAAATCAAAGTTTTTTTAAAGTTCCCTAACCTCGATGAAGTACAATGATTACCCATTATTTTTACATCTATACACAGACATCGATGACTGTGGGTCCATCTCCTGCAATCACGGTGGTACCTGTGTGGACGGTGTTAACAGCTATACCTGTACATGTCGGCCTGGATTGACAGGGAGACACTGCGATTCAGGTGTACTTTAATTATGACATCTATGTAACCTTCATGCTCTTCGCCCACTATTTTCCCTACCGAGTATCAATTGTATCAATTATCATTTTCTTGGTTGTATAGAGACATGGACATGATACACGGCGACATTAATCTTTTTCACATGCCCCTTACATCAATAACCATCGTTAACGATATAGTTAACGATGGTTGCCAGTATATGAAAATGCCGTTCTTTTCGCAATGACAATACATTGCATGTACAAGACATTTCTTTAGATTGACTAACAAGTGGTTATTTGTTTAATGATAGACATTGATGAGTGTGCGTCCAACCCCTGCAACCACGGCACCTGTACTGATCGACAGAACAGCTTCACTTGTTCCTGTGAAGATGGGTGGACTGGAACAGACTGCAGCACAGGTCTGTCTCATAAACACCACATCAATTTGGGATGACTTGAGCTACACGGAAATATACTATACAGTCAAAGTCATCAGACGACCGATATAGTTTACATGTAGTTGTTTTATTATCTGTTCTGTCGTGGATCAGTGTACGGATGCATTTGGTATTTCTCAGTAAAATCATGCCTTTAGCCTGAATTATATATTAGCTATCAACCGAATCAGTGGAAATCAAGTAATCAAAGTCTATTGTGATGATACTCAGATATCGACGACTGCACACCCGACCCCTGTAGTCACGGCACCTGTACGGATGGTGTGAACAGCCACACTTGCTCATGTGAATTTGGATGGACGGGAACAAACTGTAATAGAGGTTTGTCATAGAATGTCGATGTATTTATGTTCTTTGTTCATATAGAGGTTAAATCGTATTTGTTACGTTTCACTTTTCTGTATTTTGTCCATGAAATGTCACTAGAGACGGATTCAGTAATGTGTTTGTTGCTGTATATTTTGTGATGATACACAGATGTAGATGACTGCGCGCCCGACCCTTGTGACCACGGCACTTGTACCGATTCCGGCACCAACAGTTACACCTGCAGCTGTGAACCTGGATGGACAGGAGAAAACTGCCATATGGGTAGGCTACATGCAATAACGTTTGCTAATGACCATACCATGTACTATTTCTTAATTTCATTGAGCAGACCTTCAATATTAATATTACTTTCACTTGCATGCAGGAGAGGTCAAGGGTCATCGTACCGAGAGCGTCGCTTTTCCCATGTCTCGCGTCAGCTAGTCCTAAAATCTCCTGCTAAAAGTCTTCTGCATCCCGATTCTGCCCCAATAGGACAGCTAAGTGAATACCCAAGGTATACCTGTCATCAGATTGTCTTTACAATTAGTTCACTGCCTTTCCTTCCGATTTTGAGCTTTGTTCTGAACTGACACTGACGTGGGGGAGGGCAAGTCTCTCGGTACGGAGGTACTGTATCGTTTTACTCTGATTCTGTTCTTATTGACAGTTTCATGAAGCCTTGATTGTGTTATCATGTAATAAGTCTAATACATAAGAGCATTTACTGATATAGCCTTAGTTTTTTGACATCAGTATTTTGCAAGGGTTTTACTGTAGTTGAAATTGTAAACAGCACCTGGCGCATTTAGGATATAAACAGCGCAATCTTAAATTAGCATCTGAACACACCAGTACAAACTGTGGCTGGATGTGATTCGAATTTCATTGCCTTCCCTTGTTTAAAGATTACTACGGTAAAATGACGAAAATGAAGTCACCAAAGCGTAATATACAAGCAGACTTCACCTGTGTTAAGTTAGCAATATTAGCTGTGTTGATTTTACAATTGTCTAAATCTGTAACAGCAAATGACTCACCTGGGATGAACGATGAGAATGTACTAGAACATAAGACCATATCAAGCTACGAATACGGATTGTTTCAACTGTATAATGGTCGTAGAAAAATTGCTAAAGGCATGCTGATCCCAACAAGGAAATGTAGTAAGACACAATTTTGTATGTGTGCAATACTATTTATGTCAGGTGATATCGCAATAAACCCAGGCCCACCGTGTTCTAACAGTCCACCAAAGAAAGAGCACAAGAAAGGACTTATGTTGACTCACCAGAATATTCGTAGTCTTCCGGCAAAGCACACTTGATCTCCAGATCCTTTCTGCAGAAAGTCAGATGGACATAATTGGCCTGACTGAAACTCACCTCAGTGAACATTTCCCTGACAACGTCATTCAGCTCCCTGGCTACATACTCCTTAGAAAGGACAGAGGTTCCAGACACGGTGGGGGAATAGCAATGTACATGAAGGACTCTTTAGCCTTCAAAGAACGAGACGATCTCTCTGTTAGTGGATTGGAAGCTCTATGGATCGAGCTGACGCCACCCAAGTCGAAACACCTGCTCGTCTGTTGCGCATACCGGCCACCGAATGATAACACATTCTTCGCCAACTTTAGAGAAAGCCTGGAAAAGGCATCTGACACAAACTTGGAAATAATAATCATGGGAGACTTAAACTGCAACATGCTCCAGGACAAGGGTCCCTCTGAAGATCTGACACTTCTTTGCGACTTGTACGACCTTACCAATCTCATAACGGAACCCACGCGAGTGACTGAAAACAGCTCTACGCTACTAGATATTATCCTTACATCCAACCCCAGCAAGTTCTCAAACAGTGGTGTGTTCAAATGTGGATTGAGTGACCACCACTTGATCTACACGTATCGGGGAACAAAACAACCCAAACCTCCACCCAAATGGATCTCCGCAAGAATCTTTAAAAGGTTCGACGAGGAACAGTTCAAAGCAGACGTAGCAAGGGTTCCTTGGAGCTCAGTTTCCGTCTTCGACTCGGTTCAGGACATGTGGAGTGCGTGGAAGTCACTGTTCGAGTCAGTTTGCGACAGACATGCTCCAGTGAAGAAATTCAGGGTAAAAGGAACTGATTGCCCACCCTGGCTATCTGAAGATGTGCGCGAGCTCATGTCCCTCAGAGACAAAGCAAGGTATACAGCCGAAAAACACAAAAATTAACAGATTGGGAAACGTACAAAAACTACGCAATCACACCAAGAGCTTAATCCTGTCCAGCAAACGCAACTACTACACCGACAAAATCAACAGTGGTTCTGTGCCCGGTATGTGGAACTCCATAAAGTCTCTGTTGGGAAAGCAAAACTCGGGTGACATCACAAGCATGAAGGACGAGGAGGGAAACACAAAAACATCACCACTGGACATTGCACATGTACTTAACAAGTACTTTGGAACGGTTGCTGAAACGCTAGCCCAAAACATCAACAAAGGGCTATCTCATTTCAGTCCTCTACAGTTTGTCAGGGACTACCAGTCCCGCTTCACCCTCACACCTGTGACAGAGGAGTTCGTCACCCAACAACTCTTAGCTCTGAAGCCTGACAAAGCCACTGGACTTGACCAGCTCAACAACAGACTTTTGAAGTCAGCCGCTCAAGAAATAGCACCTTCTCTGACAACCATCATAAATGCCTCCATACAGACAAGTGAATTCCCGGAGGATTGGAAAAGGGCAAGGCTGTCGCCCATATACAAGGCTGGTGATCGAGATGCCACCAACAACTATAGACCCATCAGCATCCTTCCTGCCGTCTCCAAAATTCTGGAAAGAGCCGTGCACATACAACTCTACGATTACCTGACAACCAACAGTATTCTCTCAGAAGTCCAATCTGGCTTCAGACCTGGACATTCAACACAAACAGCTGTACACTTATTAACTGAGAGATGGTTCAAGGCCATGAACGACGGCGAACTGACGGGGGCAGTCTTTATTGATTTGTCCAAAGCATTTGACACTCTGGATCATTCCATCCTTCTCCAGAAGATGTCTAGATACGGTATACAAGGTAGCGCACTCAATTGGTTCCAGTCTTACCTCACCGGAAGGAAGCACTGCACCTCCATCAACGGAGTAAGTTCTGCGTTTCACCAAGTAAAATATGGGGTGCCCCAAGGATCGATATTGGGGCCCCTTCTTTTCCTCCTATATGTCAATGATATGCCTGAATGTCTACAGTCCTGCGATATTTCAATGTACGCAGATGATACTGTAATTTACTTTAGTCATAAAAACTCCACAAACATTGAGCAGGTACTTCAGAACGACCTACAAAGGCTGTCAAAGTGGTTTGCCGCAAACTCGCTATCAATGAACGGTGGCAAATGTAAATGTATGTACATAGGAACGAACAAGAGACTGACAAACTGTAACCCTCCCAGACTTACTGTCAATGGTGTCAACATTAAAACATGTGATAAATACACCTACTTAGGTGTGGTTATCGACCGTCAACTAAACTGGAAGGACCAGGTGAAGGCTGTACTAGGGAAATTGAGGCGTTCTCTTTTATGATGAAACACGTCAGCCCCTTCATCTCAACGTCAGCTCTTTGCACTTTGTATAACGCCATTTTCCTGCCACACATAACATATGCCTGCACAGCATGGGACACTGCTCCAGATCAAGATCTGCAGAAGATACAACGAATGCAGAATCGGGCAGGAAAACTGATACTGAAGGCGCCTTACAGGACACCATCAATCGAAGTGCTTACCCGGCTGGGCTGGAAAGACATTAAAGCAACGCATAAACACTACGAGATCATGCTCGTCTACAAAGCCATTAACAACAAACTTCCACACTACATGCGCCAGATGTTTGCTTACTGTAGCGAGCAAAGCACAAGGTCAACTAGACAAAGCACAAGCAATAAACTAGTTGTTCCTAAACCTCATCTAGAGAGCTTTAGAAGATCCCTAGCCTACCGCGGACCCACTGCCTGGAACAGTCTTCCAGTGGACATACGCACGGCCCCAACCCTCGCTTCCTTTAAGAGACTCTTAAAGAGGTAGAAACCAGGAATGAAAAACGGACGGACAAGAACTACTTACCTGCTTTGACGTCTATGTATTTACTTAATTATGTATGTATATAAGCTGTACCACGTTATGATGAATATTTGTTTAGATTTATTAAGACTCAGAATCATGTATCCAAGTCTGATGTATGCATTATGTGTTTTGTAGTAATTTGTTGACCCTTGAACCTCTCCCCTGCATGATGACCACAATGAAAAGCGGCCTGTTGGCCGAATTGTGTATTTTCATCAATAAATAAAGGCGCAAACAAACCTAACTTCTCATTGAAAAGTGCCTTGTCCTTTGATACCAAAAACTACACAGTATTTGAATTGGCCAAAATAGATACATATATATGTATATATTATTCTCTTCTTGTTTACATTCAGATATCGATGACTGTACGCCTAACCCCTGTCGTCACGGAACCTGTACGGATGGTGTAAACAGCTACTCCTGCACGTGTCAATTTGGATGGACGGGAACAAACTGTAACACAGGTTTGTCTTCTCAACATAGAAGGTCAACGTAGAGGGTTTATGTTCTTTGTTCATATAGATATTATATTGCATTTGTTACGTTTTAGTTCTCAGTATTTTTTCAGCTAGATTCAGTAATATGTCTTTATATATTCTATAATGATACACAGATGCCAATGACTGCGCGCCCGACCCTTGTGACCACGGCACCTGTACCGATTCCGGCACAAACAGCTACACCTGCACCTGTGAACCTGGATGGACAGGACAAGACTGTCATATAGGTGTGCTTCATAACATGTTTGTTTATGACGTAACAATATTCAGCATACAATCACCATGTACCAATTTCTTCATTTCATAGAGACAAGCAGACATTAAACATTACTTTCAATGAAACTTTAAACATAAATTCTCATTGAGAAGTGTTCTCCTTGTAATATTTGTCACACTTCGTCGCGAAGAAAGTTTTTCTCAAGCCCCAAAATGATTCAATTGTCCAAATTGTCCAAAAGAGATATATCATATTTTACACATATTGATGTTGCACCCAGATATCGATGACTGTGCGTCCAACCCCTGTCGTCAGGGTACCTGTACCGATAGCTTGAACAGCTACTCTTGTGTCTGTCAGTTTGGATGGACGGGAACAAACTGTGATACAGGTTTGTCTTCTCAACATGGAATGCCGATGTGTTCATGTTCTTTGTTCATATAGAGGTTAAATTGCATTTGTTACGTTTCAGTTTTCAGTCATTTGTCAGATTCAGTAATATGTCGTTATATATTCTATAATGATACACAGATGTAGATGACTGTGCAACTCACCCCTGTGACCACGGCGGTACCTGTACCGATTCCGGCACCAACAGTTACACCTGTAGTTGTGAACCGGGATGGACTGGACAAGACTGTCATATAGGTATGCTTCCAGTCCATTCCACTAAACCCCTAGTGTCAAGCTTGTTTTATAAACGTCACTTCATATGAAGAATGGCCCATGGTATAGATCATGTGCTAATATTAATGCATTTCATAGAGGAATCAGACCTCCAATGTTATACTTTGAAAGAAAAGTACCACTCAAATTCTCGTTATAAAGCGCTACCCTCCTCAAGCTTTCTTGTTTTCGACACTCAGATATCGATGACTGTACGCCCAATCCCTGTTCTCACGGAACATGTACCGATGGTGTAAACAGCTACACCTGTACCTGTGAATTTGGATGGACGGGAACAGACTGTGATACAGGTTTGTTTTCTCAACATGGCATGTCTTTATGCCCTGTCAAATAAAAGACGTCTCTGTCTGCCCCGAAAACAAGTAATTTGCTTTACTCTGACACAGATATTGACGATTGTGCGCCCGATCCATGCGACCACGGCACCTGTACCGATGTCGGCACCAACAGCTACAACTGCACCTGTGAACCTGGATGGGAAGGGAAGAACTGTCATATAGGTGTGTTAACAAAAATAAATTTTATAATTAAACTTGTAGTTGTCTAGGCCGATAGAGATTAATCTAATAGTTATGACCTTGTGTCAGAAGAGCATCTAGCTTTTCTCATTGAAAATTCTCCAGCGTATACTTTTAGTAGTTTGTTATTAAGAAGACAATGAATACCATTCTTTGTAGAATACAAGAATTTGGTAAAGTTTTATTTTGTTCATGGCAACACAGATACCGACGAGTGTGCATCTATCCCCTGTCTCCACCACGGTGCCTGTGCCGATAGTGTGAACAGTTACTCTTGTGTCTGTCAATTTGGATGGACGGGGACACATTGTGAGACAGGTTTGTGTTACACATATGACTACCCGTCAGTTTGCAGCAAATATTAATATCCGTAATTTTTTTTTAAACACTGCTTATGATAATAACAAGTCAAAGTGTTTATGTAGGGCTCCGCTTCTTCCTAAATTCAATTACATGTATTGTGCACAGACATAGATGACTGCACACCAGACCCCTGTGACCACGGTGCCTGTGCTGACAGTATAAACAACTACACCTGCACATGTGATGTTGGATGGAAAGGACCCAACTGCAATATAGGTTTGCTGTATTATCAATAGGACTTATTCCTTTTTTTCCTTTTCACATTTCAATGAGTCTGCTTCTCCTTAAACTTCAGTCGATTCGTGTCTAACATTTTTTTACTTTTGTTGACAACACAGATATTGATGACTGCACACCAGACCCATGTGACTACGGCACCTGCGCAGATGGAGTAAACAGCTACACCTGCACCTGTCAGCCTGGGTGGACAGGACAAGACTGTCACATAGGTGCGTTTGAATTGTGAATATCAACTTTGTTGTGATTTCTAATGCAACATCAATGAATGCTCCTTCTCACTGATCTCGATGACTCTTCACTTCCGTTGTCTAAAGTATAGTGCTACATAGTTCCCAGTGAGCCACATAAAAAAAGAGCTCACTGATGAATTTTAACGCAATATTTGATGGACAATGGTTCTGTTGCAAACGTTTAACTATGTTCATGATCTTTACACAGATATTGACGACTGTGCGTCTAACCCCTGCGACCCACACGGAAGCTGTGCTGATAGTTTGAAAGAGTACTCCTGTACATGTCAACCTGGATGGACGGGACAAAACTGCCATATAGGTCTGTCTTTTGTAAATCTGACACTTTCGTGGTCATTTTAGTAACAATGATCTGTGTAAAATTATAACCATTGGCGCTGTTGACTTGTGCTCTATGATCATAATCATATCAGGAAAAGCCAAGTAGCAAATGTCGAACTTCACTTGCATTTTGTACAATACTTTTTTTGCACATTGGGGAAGGTAGGATGGTTGTTTATCATAGTACTATTGTTCAAATTAAACAGTACGTTCTTACTATTTTCTTCCCTGTACAGATGTTGATGAGTGTCAGTCGAGCCCCTGTTACCACGGTAGCTGTGTGGATAATGAGAACAGCTTCTCGTGCGCCTGTCAAGCTGGCTACACGGGAACGTACTGCAATTTTGGTATGTCAAACATTAACAAATAATATAGTTACATTGTCAAACAGTTTCAGAGGTGCTGTATACCGTTTTTTTTCTAGCAATTGTGGAAGGGTAATCACTCAAGACGGTATTTTAACAACACCTAATGTAGCTTTCACCATCCTATTACAAATTAGTTATTGATGAAAAAATAGTTTAAAATTGCATCTGACTTGATTTTTCACAGATATCGATGAATGTTTACCCGTCCCCTGTATACACGGCTCCTGTACGGATGGAGTGAACAGATACGACTGCGCATGTCAGGGTGGATGGACGGGGAAGAACTGCAGCATAGGTTCGCTTCCTCAATCAAACATGACGTTGAACGGTTCCGTCATTAAAATGTAATGAAATTACGACACTACTTGCGAGCATTGGATTTTTTTATTCTAATAGCACTAGTTTCAAGCTAAATCATTTCAATATGGCCAAAAATAATTGTTCTTCTAACGAATGATGTTTGCAGATATCAACGAGTGTACGTCCAACCCCTGTGTACAAGGCAACTGTACTGACATTGTGAATGGCTACACCTGTGCATGCAAGGCAGGGTGGAATGGGGCCAACTGCAATATAGGTACATTGTACAAGTACTTGACATCGCTTCCTAACTAGGTATCTGCACTGTTTCTGACTGCCTTTAGACCATTCATGCTCTCCTCTTAGTTCCATCAACAAGTAATCTTAATTCCACCAAAGTAGTGTACCAATATTAACTGCCGTTTCAATTTTCCCGCAGATATGAATGAATGTGAGTCCAGCCCATGCGTGCAAGGAAACTGCACTGATCTGGTCAACGGCTACAGATGTGTCTGCGAACCTGGGTGGAGCGGTGTTAACTGCAATAAAGGTACTAGTAACTTCCATCGGCTTCTATTGCAGAAGCCAACATACACATTTTATCTGAAGCAAATTAAAATATAAGACAATAAAGGGAGATTTGTACAATAGCCCTCCACAGTCTTTAATCCTATCCTCCAAGCATATCTTATGGTGGCTGCAAAGACAAATTGGCAAGGCTGTATCCATTTGCCAAACAGTTACCATATGCATTTTGCCACCCTGGGTAACTCTGGCAAGTGGGTACTGCCTGGGCAATTTGATAGTCTTTGTAGCCACCAAAAGATCTTCTTGGAGATTACCCCAATCCTTCAGTTTCAAACCTAACTTTTGTCTATCACAGATATCGATGAATGTGCCTCCAACCCATGTATGAATGGCAACTGTACTGATGTCATCAACGCCTTCAGATGTGACTGTGAAGCTGGGTGGACTAATGTCACCTGCGATGAAGGTACTGAATCTCACATATGCAACAACTTTCCTGCACCTAGAACAAACTGTGAAGTCCCAGCTTTTAAAGCACATTGTGTCATAGTACTCAATGAGCCATGTAAAAAATTACAGATTTTTTAAAGCAAAACAATTACATGATATATCCAGGGATACCTGACCATGCATCGACACGTTTGGCTCTTCTATTAAATGTTTCAGAAATAGACGAATGCACATCCAGCCCCTGCGTACACGGCAACTGTACGGATTACCTCAACGGTTACAGCTGTGATTGTGAGCTGGGATGGACAGACGTCATTCACGGTAACGGTACGTCAATATCACTATCATTATTACTAGTATCATGAAAGTGTATCTGTTTTGGTATTTACATATTTAAAGTTAAAACTTTTGTTCCAACACAACGGAACCTAACTAGTCGACCACCTAACTAACCAGTCACTCGATTTCTGGTCTTATTCAGCAGACTGACCCAGTGAGTTGTGACAATTGATTTTTAAAGGTATACATGGCATACAGAAAGCTGAAACGACAGAACAACACTCAAGTCCCGTTTCTATTTTGTAACACCGATAAAGAAGCCTGTGTCTTCAACTCCTCTATCCATGACAACTCTACTGATGGCGACAACCATACTTACTCATGTACTGAGGACCGGAACAAGACCAACTGCAATCTAGGTGATCAAAGTTACTATACAGCATACGAATATCTTTGCTCATTGTATCCGTCATGGTTTGGCTTGGACACAAGCTTTCAAAATTTCGTAAACACTAATTGTCAGGAACTGTCCAGACAAAATGAAAGTACAGGTTTCATTTTTACAACTAACGTATTTTCTCTGTGTAGAAATCGACGAGTGCAGCTCCAATCCCTGTCAGCATGGTACATGTACAGACCTTGTGGCCGGTTATAACTGTAGCTGTGAAACCGGGTGGGGAGGTGCCACCTGTAACCAAGGTAAAGCACTCTGTCGATTTTGACTATAGGAATGGGTATGTACCACGTTTCAGTGGCACACAAGTAATGTCAGATGTCATCAACTAAAAATCGCCGACCATGATTCTTTTTGTGGCTAGATATTCGACGTTCTGTTCGTTCACATACATAATTTTTCCTCCATTGCAACAAAACAGTTACTTCTAAAATACAGGTATTATGTGGTTTTTCTTATATGCCGAAATTGTGCAGATATTATAGACGACTGTGCATCCAACCCCTGCCTGAACGGGATCTGTACTGACGCTGTAAACAGCTACACCTGTATGTGTGACGAAGGGTGGGCTGGAATCAACTGTGAACAAGGTACAGCCATGGCTAACTGCACTTTGTTGCACATAGCAGAAATGATTTGGCCTCCTAAACACTACCGAACTCCTCCCAAGTATTAAATCTCCAAGTATATCTATTTGTGGCTGCAAAGACAACATTAAATTGGCCAGGCAGCATACATTTGCCAGGCAGTTACAATTTGCCTTCAGAGTACTAGTAATTTTCCGTCAGGAGCAAGGTCGGCTGTGATTGGTTGGTGTTCGGCGATGTTGACTATTGTGGGCGTGGCCTAAATCTTGTCAGACTGCTCCCGAACTACAGCCAACACTGATTGGTTGTTGGTCAGGGAAACGTTCTGAATGTGTGAGAGATGATTTACAGTTGAACTCAGTGTTTAGATAGCGTAATGAATAGCTTTTGTTGCATAATTCTATATCTTAACAGACATAGTAATTTCCTAAGCCAATGTTTTTGTGCTCATCGCCATGTATCATAATATTACATCACAGGTCCCCCCACGTTCTTATTCGAACTGACAATCACCAATGTGGAATTCACTGAGGAACTCAACGACCCAACTTCTCAGACTTTTGCCTCTCTCGCATCTGAGCTAACAGAAACAGTAAGTTTGTTTGTTTGTTTGTTTGTTTGTTTGTTTGTTTGTTTGAAAACATGTTGTGAATGCAACGACATCGTCGCTTACCAACTACATAATCGAGGACATTTCTCACGTATTCTCCATTACAGTATGTTAGAAATTAATTTCTGATCACCCTTTTAATGTAGTAAGTTGAAACAACCCTATCCGATGGCATACTGATATATGTGATGCAAAAATGTGATATTACTGACGGAAAACGGTTGCTTGTTTCGTTGGTTCTAGTAATTTACGTACCAAAAAATAACACCTCACATAGCTTGTCCTTTGGGCTATTTTAAAGGCATTGAACAAGTATGAAATAATGATGAAAATGTGCTAAGAAATGGCAGTAAATATCAATATTAGACAGATTTCCTCATCCAGAATGTGGTTTCCTAGCATAGGATGATGCCAGGAAATACACAGTAGATTTTAATTGTTCGAAATGAAAGCATTGCTAGAATATCTATAATCTATGATATGAAGTAGATAGACTGCCCACAAATTACGCCTTTTTTCGTGTTTCCAGATATGGTCTTCGCTGAACAACAGCCATGTTGGAGCTGACATCATTAACGTGGTCATCACCGGCTTCAGTAAGGGCAGTGTGGTAGCAGACTACTACATCCAGTTACGTCAGAGTACAGCGGTCACCGACAGAGAAATACAAGAGACACTCAAGTCCGCTTTGAGAAACAACACTGACAAAACTTTAGATATACAACTCGAGTCAATGTGAGTTTATACAAGTTACTCTTGAAAGGTATACCAAAGACCCCAACCCATAGGTATACCTTCAAGAGACACTCAGATCCGCTTTGAGAAACAACACTGACCCAGACAAAACTTTAGATATACAACTCGAGTCAATGTGAGTGTATCCAACTTACTCTTGAAAGGTATAACTATGGGTTGAAGCATTGGGGATAGTTTTTTATGTCATTAGAACTCTAGGACTCTGGGTCATTTTGTTTCATGAACCGTTTGTATCTACATGAAGACCGTTATTGTACATGCACATACATACTCTTTAAGTAAAATAAGAATTGGTTACAAGAGACATTTTCATGCATGCATACACATGATAAAGCTAGCACTAGTAATGTCATCTATTATGTAATTCTCTTCGCTTCTCTGAGATGGTGAAAAGGTAAGAACAGAGTGTGTGTTTTAGGTTTGTCTATGCTCATTAGAAATGTGAATTTGTCTGTAATGTCTTTATTACTAGGTGTATGATGTGGGGGAACATTTATGTTATCAGTCCATAAAATTCCACTTCGTAATTGTTGTACAAACTACATTCTGCTACAAAATGATGTTCATCCTCTAATAGTTGCACTTTCTGGATTTTCAAACCACAAGTCTCATTAGATATGATGTCGTTCCATACAGATGTGCGAAGGTGGACGGCATCAGCACATGTAGTTATAATGAAGACGAATCTCTGCAGTGGCCGTCTTGGGCAACATACGCCATTGCAGGGTGTACAGGACTGGTCGTCTTGGCTATTTTGGCCTTGATAGTCAGTAGGATCCAAAAAAGGTAGGCAATACTAAACGAGGTTTTAAGTTAAAACTTTTGATCCAACACAAAAAGTTCTCTCACCTAGAGCTTTCGACCAGGCACTCTTAGTAAGCTGACCCAGTGAGGCTTGTCACGTGGCTTCTTTGAAGTGTGACGTCAACACTGGGTCATAGGTATCTTGTAGACGATGTCGGCCCCCGTCGCGGTTACGTGACTAAACTTATACTAAATGAATTTTGAAGTTTCAGGTATCATTTTGACTTTTTCTCATTAAACAACGTCAACATTACCATTATTTGCCAATAGAGCAGAGGTTATCTTATATACTGTGCTAATGTAAGTTCCAGTACACATAGTGCCTGTTGTTTTCTAGCGGTCGATTCTCCTGGGAGTTAGAGCGGCAGAATGATGATCCTGACCTTGACCTAGTATCCAGCAGGCCGTAAGTTTCATATTATTTATTTGAGGATTAATATTCCTCAGAAAATCAGAACGATTTTCCGCGATAACTTTTAAATTTATTGTAATACCCATTTCTTCTATATTTACGAGCATTCTAATGTGATCTATAGAATGCTAAAACTAAGCAAAAATGCCTTTTCTCAACATTAAATGAAAACGTTTCACATCTTTTTTTTCCAGGGAAACCAATCATCACATGAACCCCATTTATAACGTGTAAGTATCATATATTCATATACAGCGTAATATATAAGGAAGTCATATTGCATGGTTTACTACAGACTCACTCTTATATTCTTCAATCATAAGACATGTTTTAATGTAATATCATAATCCTTGATGCCAAACAAACTTATATGAACCTCAAAATGCGTTTAGTTTTAATTCATCCATATGACGAACTTTCTCAGTATTAATATGACGAACTTGTCTTAATTTTCAGACAAAGCAGTTCAACAGCGAGTGACCTTGAAGATGGTAGTGTGACATTCGGGGAAACATAAAAGTCAACAGTGAAAGACGTGTATATAGCATTAACTCGGGGGCAATTCGAACAATTTTTAGTTTGGGATTCAATAAAAGAGACAACCTATGACTGAGTCGTCCGTACTCTGTGTTGTTTGTTTGTTTGTTTGTTTGTTTGTGTCTTTGTTATGTTGCTGATCACCCTCACCCAATGGGCAAAAAGACGTTAAATTTTTAAAATGTGATAATACAATCTGAACAGCTAGATTTTTTTTTATTAGGTGATTATGTCTCTCAAGTTATTGAAATGAACATTGTATATAAGTAGTATATTAACCATAACATGGTGTGCGTACATATTTTTGAAATATTTTTCCGGCCTGAATGGTGACATAGAATTAATAGATTTAGTGAATGAACACCATTGATTTACTTTGACTACAGCTTGCTACAGATCCGCTGCACCTTGAGCAAATTTACAGTCCACCTGTGATACGGCTGTCGGTGATATTTGATCACGGTTTACATTAGATCGTATCAGTCACAAAGTTATGTACACAATGTATGTTTGGCTGCCTTTTGGGGCGGTAAGGTCATCCAATTGTACTGATCAATTACTAATAGCACAGCATTCGACATCTGTTTACGTCCAAAGCACTTACATATCCACAACACAACAGTAATGATACGCAAGGTAAAGCACTAGAAAGGCCGACATTTGCTCGGGAGCAAATGCAGCAAATGGCTTCATCACATCCCCCGCACCAAAATGGACCTATCCCCCTCCCGCACAAATGAACTATTCCTGAATCATCCCTGTCCAAAAGTGAAGCGTTCTAATAGTCTATACCCACATACGGCAATGGAATCTTCCAACACCTTCTGCTGTTGGAACATGTAGAACCAGTGGTGTGGTGAATCCATAATTATATGATCTAGTAGCTCAACTATACAACTGGGCAAAACCAACTGAGAGAACCAGATTGTATACTCTGTTCACTTGTAATTGCAACAAGAACCAAAGATATGGGCATTGTAATTTTGACCTGCTATCACCGTCGTCAAGACTGATAAAGAGTATCAATAATCACTACTATGATAAGATAGTTTTGATCACATTTTAAAAACTTTACACATTGATCTTGATAGAATATGGTCTTCCGATCGCGACGAGGGTAAAAGTCTGTATACTGTTCTTATCAGATAATATCGACCATAACTTCATGGACTAATGTACACGTCACAAGACCTTTGTGTCTGACTGTGCGAAACTGTACCAGGTACAATCTATGTAAAATTCTGCCAAACTATCTCAACTCAAATTCTCTTCAAACCATACCGGATCCATGGCTCGGGCGATACTTCTACTGGTGTTATGTGTTGTCGTCGTGTCCCCACAGGGTAAGTAAAGTCTTTTGATGAACCTCACAACTCTAAATCCAACAACAAGTATACCTTTACTGTATGCTACATGTAATGTTAGGAGACTTGTGATTAGTGATAATCCGTCAAGTCACTGCCTATGTATTCAATTGCCGAATGTGTTTTTCTATTGGAAATGGGAAAGCTTTTAGATATACTTATACAAGAAAATTCTTGTCCATTCTGCTATGGAAAAAAACGGAAAACATGACAGGAAAAGAACGATTGCCAGTGGAAGGGGGGGGGTGATGCGACTAGTAGTTTGTGAAATGACTGAAACTATATACCATCACTACTACATAGAGTAATAAATAGCATTGTTGTGTCTTTTTGGTGGCTATAATGTTGTACTGTGTTATTTGAAAATCTCTGAATTAATCAGATATATTGCCCCAACTATTTACAGATCGATTCATTGATCGTGAGCGACCTTTGTCGACAACTTTGAAAAACGCACCCATGTTCTATTTTCATAAACAAGAAATATTTTATATTATGACTTGTACATGCATGTAGCTTCTTCAGCAATAATTTCGCCTTCTCATGCATGAAACTGTAACGCAGATGTTGACGAGTGTGCGTCCAACCCATGTGACTACGGCACCTGTGTTGACGGTGACAACAGCTATACCTGCATGTGTGAACCAGGATGGACTGGGACTGTGTGCAACCAAGGTCTGGATCCTCATGTACATCACCTTTCCATCAGACAGTGGCATTTTAGTTCATTTTTTTTAAATTTCATCTTGGCACATTTGAAACATTTATTGATAAAACATGGTGACGGCACACTAAAGTTACACTTATACATTGTATAGTTATATTCATTCCGCCACTAACACATAAGCCAATATGTATACTACGCAGGACAAGCAAAGCACGAATTTACATAGTACTAATGATAAACTAAATATTTCTAAAGACTGATAGGTTTGAATTAAATCAAATGTTAAATTACAAAAACCGAAGCTATTTCAGTATAGAACAGCAAATATGTATCTTTATTGTGGATCCACATAAACCCAATCTCTTTTTTTTTCATGACCTTGAGCAGATATTGACGACTGTGTGCCCAGCCCGTGTGTGCACGGAACCTGTGCTGACGGTGTGAACAGTTACTCCTGCATCTGTGATCCTGGATGGAAAGGAACAGACTGCGATGAAGGTTCCTGATCATGCCTTTCCTTTCATACATAGGGGCTTTTATGTGTTCCCCTTGAACTTGGAGTAGTGGTTTTATTATTACAGTATCTATTCATAAACATCTTTTCGTCAATTAAAATAATTAACGTTTTTGACCTTCAAATATTTCACTATCTTAATACGAGCTGTACTCGAAATAGATATCGAGCATCATCCATTTGGATGGAATGGTAGTATTTCACTAATACTGTAATAGATGACCATTGTTCTCAATGCACAGATATAGATGACTGTACGCCAGACCCCTGCGATTTCGGCTCGTGTGCCGACACTATAAACGGCTACAGCTGTACCTGTGATGCTGGATGGACGGGACAAAACTGCCACATAGGTTTGTTTAATGTCATTTTATTGTACACTTTCGAATAAAAAAACTTCCGTGAAGGTTTGACCCTGGTCCGAATAATTAAGCTTAAAGAGATCTGCCTCATTTGTTGAGTATAGATGTTACTACCAATACTGATTATGTTTACCTTTGCAAAAGGAAAACATTGTTCTTGATCTGCCCCGTCTCTAAACCAATAAGGTCACTGACCTGGACCAGACGTCTGTCACCATGGCAACTGGTGCTGTAGCAGACACCATGTGGTGTTGGATTACATTACGTAGCAATGGGCTGGTCACCATTATATGAATGTGTTTGAATAAGGATAAACCGAGCAGTAGTTTGTTAGGCTAGACCATGTGAAGGTAAACATTATCAGTTCGCTTTGCAAATGTTGCTTTTTATACGTTTCATGTTCTTTTCACAGATGTTGATGAATGTGCATCCAACCCCTGCAAAAATGGAACCTGTGCCAATCACGTCAACAGCTACAGTTGCACATGCCAGGTTGGATGGCAGGGGGACAACTGCCAAATAGGTTCGTTTCCTTTTCGATTTTTCCTTAGTCACACTTGTAGGTATATACTTGCTAATGGTCACCGTATCACCAATATTCGGGGTGGGGGTGATCTTGTACTCTTAAAGCTGCATTAGGCCACACTGACTTAATTTTATGGATGACATCCGCGCGCGCATTGATTTTCGCCTGTCGGCCTCAAAAAAAAAAAAAAACATCACTTCCACCAAGGCTCTAGCCTGGCTCTAGGCCTGGGTAGTCCATGGTAGTCAGCGACAAAACGCAGCCGAGCACCCAGGCTATTGAAATCGAAGCTCCGCGACTCAACAATTCATAAACCCCGATTCATAAATGCCGCAAAAAGCCAGCATGTCGTATACGTTGCTAAGTACTGTCGCAAATTCACAATACCAGCTTTGTATTCCTGTGGTTTAGTAGTACTTTTATTTTTGGCCGGAATTTTTTTTTTTATTCGCCCGCGCACACTAGTTTGGGGGTCTTCAGAGGATGTCATCCATAAAATTAAATCGGTGTGGCCTTACGCAACATTAGGACGATAGAAAGTCTCTTTTTTGTTATTTCTTTACAAAGTAACTTAAATTGAGCCCTACTCCATTGCAAGTGGAAGTGGAGGTGCCAAAATATTACATCATACGAATGTGTTGGAAAAGCTGGAAACACAGCTGTCAGCCATGTTTGTTTACATTCCAGTATTTTGTGGTGGTGCCACTAAAAAGAAAATGAGTGCTCTTCGTGTAGGCTGTTCTATCGCCAAGCATGAAATCAGAAATGTGAAATAATAGTACGAATGTATTGGAAAGTGGAAGTAAATGACGATCAGATAATATTTTTTAAGTTAATATGTTTCCCTTGCCCTTTTGGAGAGGGTCATTTTGCCGGTACTTCTACACAATTGACAATAAGTAATGGTGTTCCCACACAGACCTTGACGAGTGTGAGTCCAGCCCATGTGAACACGGCATCTGTGCTGACAGCGTGAACAGCTACTCCTGTACATGTCATCAAGGGTACACAGGAACACACTGCGAAACAGGTTTGTTTGTTTGTTTGTTTGTTTGTTTATTTGTGTAGGATCTTCGTTTGTAGTACAAAATGACACCAATCTTCCCGCAGCCCTTGTTTACAATGCAATACAATACATAGCAAAATGCAAAACAAATTACAATATCTCACATTAACTTAAGTCACGGTTAAAATAAACTGTTAGGATGAGCTGTGTGTTCTGTGGATCGCTTGGCTCTAACCCCATTTTGGTAGTCTGTCAATATGTTGTGACTTTCTAAATGCTTCATGACTTGGCTATGGATGATGTGTTCAAGCAGTTTACAGGATACAGAGTTTCCCTGGTCCGTCAGGCAAAATCCTGACTATGGGCATGTATCTGTCTAATCATCCAATTTCTAACTATTTCTAGCCTCTTCTGAAACCTGGTAGAGGCTATGCTAACCCTCATTTTCCTTCCCAATATATCTGAACCGTGATTAAGCAGCCTTCGCCATGGGTGAACCATCCCCAAACAGTTCATTTACGTTTAGACACAGGAGAATCACTAACTGTGTGTCTTACCTCAATTAGACGGGCTGTCCTTCGTATTTAGCTTGTAAAAAATCCCGTGGATTCGAGCAGCTGTAACCCCGGCGTTTTCCTACCAATACGTCTCCGACGATTTTCTCCAGCAGCACAATCAGGCGTACATGGGAAACCGTCGTGCTTTCTCAGAGAAATGTGTTTCAAGCTTGGCAAGTTCTTGACTGAGTGCTGACTGACTGCGTGAGTTATCATATAATAACGTGACTTGGCAACAGTCTTTACAAGTCGAGGCAAGGCCAGTGACCTACTTGCACATGGTGCCATCAAAGTGTTGACATGTGGACAGCGTGTCCTGCCCAGGCGGCGTTCTGGCATCCCCTTCGTTTCCCAGAGACACGCAGCCCTGAAGCTGTGATAGGGGTTCTATTGTTTAGTTGGAAAGTCCAGGAACCAAATTTGTTTTCATACGCACACGTAAAGAACGCCGTAGAAGTTTCTTCGTAGTTAACCATGGGTAATCTAAATATCATCCAATTGTTACTGCCTGGCCAATTTGTCGTCAGGGTCGCATACTCGGTACCTAAGCAATACAAGAAACGACAAACCCCTGCCTCAGCCTCTCGGCGGACTATCACAGTTTAAAAAAAAAAGAAGTTGTGGTGGACAGAGGAAGTTCAGATTTAGAAAAAGCCATTGGAAGATTGGGTGTTCTGTTTTGTTATGCCTGAGGGGACTTCCTCAAGGTCCATTTCCTCAAGGCAACTGAATGCCTTGTTGACTCATGGCTCACAATAACGTCCTAACACTGCGTGCTCCTAGCTGTGATCAGCGGGTCACGGATGTGGTTGTGCGAAAGAGTCAACGTTTTTAGGTTCTTCGGCCCTTTCGTAAACTCCCCATCTATCCCTTCTAAACCGTTGTTGTCCAATCTGAGTGTTTCTTACGTTGATGATTATATCGTTCTGAGGGACGTAGTTCTGTAGTTTGATGTCGTTGTGAGAAAGATCTAGATATGTCAGACCTGTAATGGAGAGTAGAGACTCGGGCAAGAAGTACCCTATTTGGTTATGCTGTAAGTCGAGCACAGTCAGGTTAGCAGGCAAACTCCAACTTTCAACAACTTGTAGCCTGTTATAACTCAAGTTTAGCTATTTAAGGCTTTTCAAGTCTGTGAGGTTGAATGATAGGGCAATAGAAAATGTTTCCATCTGCATGTAGGTGTTTATGTTGTTATGACTCAGGTCAAGATAGTCCAAGGTCTCTGGAAGCCTGGCTTGGGAAGTCTTCAAGTTGTTGTAGCTAAGATCAAGATGGTTTAGAGATGGCAATCCTTTAAACACGTCATGAGGTAGAGTAGAAATTATATTATGGCTCAGTATAAGATGAGTGAGGGAGGACAGACCATTGAAGGCATTGGTTTCTGCCCTATCTAGCATTCCAATCGCCAAATTCAACCTTAAGTTTGTATATGTGTGAAACTTGTGAAAGAGCGATCCTGACATATGTACACCGCATAACATGATTTCAGTCAAAAGTCCAGTTTGTAAGTGCATGTTGCACGTTTAATAGTTAGGACCTCCCTTAACAATGTGCTTGCATCAAACCGTGAAAGAACATGAATCAGAAGACAAAAACTTTTTGCCTTGCTTAGTCAATGCCTACCAAGAAGCCTACCCCTACCTAAATTATCAAAGTCTATGTATACCGTTTTGAGATATATCATGCTATAAACTAACAAACAAACAAACAAACAACAATACAAACAAACAAATAAACAAACCAGTGACAGTCGTTAAGATAAGCTTCTTGGCGTAAATATGGATCGGGCAAAACAGTGACTGTACGTGCATGTGACTTTATGTTACAGTGGTAGAAGAAGAATGTCACTTCTAATTCCACACCAATCGTCTTCTGACTCTGATTCTACAAGTTCATCTTCCGAATCCATCCTTTGGTATACAGTGTTTCTTGGCTCATGGGTACGTTCTTGTACATGTACCTGTTGCTCTAGAATGCCACGTTCCGGAGTCATGGTGTCTTGTTGTTCCGGGGTATCATTGAACAGATGTAGTATCTGTTGTTCCGGAATGTTCCTTACCGGAGCATGACCGTGGGACTCTAGAATGTTACCTTGTTCCTTCTGGCCCGGAACATTTTTTCTCTGAGATTGGGCTCTCTGTTCCGGAATATTCCGTTCCTGTTCCAGAATATTCCGTTGCTGTTCTGGAATGCGTTGCTCCGGAGTTGACACCTGCTCCTGAGGCTCTGAGTCCCGAGGCAGAGGCTCGCCCAGAGCGTCTCGCAGCCGCCTCCAGAACAGCGGCCTTTTCCTCACGTCCCGTGGCCACGCCAGGTACGTGTCCCTCTTCACTACAGCGTTCAGGTGGCGGTACCGTTTCAGCATCCTGGTCGGAATTTCTTCCAAAAACACCAGGATGAGACGCACCCCTCCCCCCTGTTCAAACATGTGGTACTGGGCCAGCTGGAACTCGTGCTCGCACCACTTGCTCTTCAGGAAGTTCCTGGTGATGAGGCATACGGTTCTCCGGCTGTGTTCCACGGCATCCGCGATGTTTTCCACAATCGGGGCGCCGACTGCGAAGTCCCGATCGTGTATGAGCAGATTGTAGTCAGGTTCCAGGTTCTCTATCGCTTCGTTTATGACCCACTTGACGTCTTCGTTGCTGTAGGCAATGAAAGCATCGTGCGTGTACTCGTACTGTTCGTTGATTCCTTCTTCCCCGATCCTCGGTTTTCTCCACTTGGCCCACAGCCACAAGCAGTAGCGAACGTGCTCGATGTTGTAGTCGACAAGAAAAACTGTCATCATGGCGACGAAGATCCCCGAAGAGGCAAGCACACAAGCCAGGAGGCGGTTGGGTCGGAATTCATGACTACAGTCCATTTCAAAGAACATGCTTTGTGCTTGTGCTTTTCCTTCGTCTTCTTGTGTTGTAATTCCATCTACTAAACGTTGTCCATACAGTTTCGCTGGACGGAAGCATTTGTAGCTTTGATAAGAGCGAGGATATGGGTTATACCAGTTCAAAACCTTATCGTACTTGTCTTGGGTCCTCACAACAAACCACCATAACTTACAATCACACAGAAAAGGGTTGTCTGCAACGTCAAGTCTTTCCAGTCGATTAACGACAGGACCCAGCGAGGTTTGGTTCAAAACACTCAACCTGTTGCTGATAAGAATCAAATGTCTCAGCCCGTATAAGCGATGAAACGCGTCCCCAGTCACTGCTATCCTGTTGGCTGCCAAGTTCAGGATTCGTAGCTTGTCCAATCCAGCAAATGTCATCGCTGTCATGTTTTGTATTTTGTTGTTACTGAGATCCAGGGATTTTAGCCTTGATAACCCGCGGAAGGAGAGTGATTTTAAAGTGCTGATTTCGTTATTACTAAGATCAAGTTGTACCAGATCGACCAACCACCGTAAGTTCTCTTTCACTATGACACGGATGTGGTTGTGCGAAAGAGTCAACGTTTTCAGTTTCTTCAGTCCTTTCGTAAACTCTCCATCAATCCCTTCTAAACCGTTGTTATTCAACATAAGCGTTTCTAACGTTGGTGATTGTATGGTTGCTTGGGACGTAGTTCTGATGTCGTTGTGAGAAAGATCTAGATATGTCAGACCTGCAATTGAGAAAAGACTCTCGGGCAAGGAATACCCTATTTGGTTGTGCTGCAAGTCGAGCACAGTCATGTTAGAAGGCAAAATTGAACTTTCAATACCGTAAATTCTGTTGTAACTCAGGTTTACATATCTAACGCTTTTCAAGTCTGTGAGGTTGAATGATATGACAATAGAAAATGTTTCCATATTCATGTAGCTGTTGATGTTGTTATGACTCAGGTCGAGATAGTCCAAGGTCTCTGGAAGCCGGGCTTGCGAGGTTTCCAAAAAGGTGTTGTAGCTTAGATCAAGATGTTGAAGAGATGACAATCCTTCAAACACGTCATGTGGTAGAGTAGAAATTATATTATGGCTCAGTATAAGATGGGTGACGGAGGATAAACCACTGAACGCCTTGTTTTCTACCGTATCTAGAATGCCTACCGCTAAATCCAACCTTTGTAGATGTGTGAAACTTGTGAAAGAGTTAGCTTTGATGACTTGGGTGTCTGGTAGAGATATAGATAAGGTTTTCAGCTTGTCCAAGCCTCTTATTGTCGACATAGTATCAGCTGTTATTATGTCGATCCCATCCATAACAAAGGACATTTCTTGCACATGTGTGTGTCTAAGTTCGGGCAGAACGTCCGCTATGTACGAGAATTGAGTCCAGGGGATGTCCAGCGATTGTAGCTGTGTGAGTGATGTCAGCAGGCCGGGTTCTATGGTCAGAACATCATCGGTCTCCACGAACACGTGAGCGCTACACCGCAGGTCTAACCGTTTTAGCGTTGACACGAGTGGCAGGAACATTTCAACACTGTACCTAACTCGTCTCTCATGAATAGAACACAGCTGTATTTCCTCCAAATTAGGTAAGTGTCTGAATACAGCTCCGAAGTTCAAATTCTCAACACTTTGGACGAAGAGTTGGAATGTCCTAAGTTTTAGGAGGGGTGACCACAGTTGATTTCGATGCAAGAATTCGCTCCCGCTCTGGATGTCCCTTTCTACCATCGTCAGGTTTTCCAGCAAAGTCATGGAATCGAAAACGTGATCAGGCAAACGTCTTAAACTGCTCAATCCAAGATATAAATACCTCAATCTAGTTAGATCTTTGAACACATCAACCTCTACTTTCTCGGTAGAGGTCTCAAGTGCCAGATATTTGAGGTTTTGCAGATCCGTGAAAAGCCCAGTTTGAAGAGCAAATGTTGAGTGTTGCGTTGAACAACTCATATCCAGCCGTTCTAAGTTATTAAGTCCAGCAAAAGCACCGATCTCAATGGCCTGAATACCTGTGTCTGATAGATCCAAGTTCCTCAGATTTCTCAACCCATTGAAAGACCCGTTGTGTATTTTGGCAATGTTGTTTTGGCTCAGAGACAAGTACTTAAGAGCAGTCAAGCCTACAAAAGAGTTCGGGTACAGTTCGGTGATGTTGTTCCCGCTGAGATCCAAGGTGACGATAGACGAGGGAATGCCGGGCGGTACGTGGGTTAGGGTTGCGCGGGTTGGGTAGTCCCATGGGCCGCCTTGTCCTCTACACACCACGGTAGTGGAGTTCCAGGTCTGACAGATAGGGGGCAGCTGTCCACCGCATACTTGATGGACGAGGAGAAACGGTAATAAGGCCATGGCTTTGTAGAATGCGAGGAGAGCGATTTTTACTCTCATGTTGGTCTCCGGGTTCCTCTCGTTACGTTTCTGTAGCAAATATGGAAACCTCGTGTTAATGACGATTACTACTACATGTACTAGTAACGTTAGTATTTACTCAGTATATAACTA
>NW_017804020.1:2331966-2334290 GCF_001625305.1 Branchiostoma belcheri | reverse complement strand
TTGTACACCAGCCTTCAAGGTAAATACTAGTAAAAGCAGGCCGATTTATACGGCCTTACTCTCGTGTAAATCGGGTCAGAAGCTTTTCTAAATGACGTTCTGTAATGACCCCAATTACCAATAACCCTAAAGTAAACAGAAATATCCCAACAAAGCATCTGTACATGTGTCTCACCAATTAAAGGGCTAATTCAACCCGAAGAAAGAGCTCCCTAGGGGGTTTAGTATTCTTGGTCTCCAAGTGACCATACAGTGTATACTGTGGTAATATTGCCAATAGTATTTCCGCGTATATTGCTCTGCGTGTGAGGGAGAATGCAGACAATGCAACAAAATAAAATAATAAAAAATACCTTTCTCTTGTTATCTGAAACCAGTATTGAGATATTAATATTTGAGTTGGCCATGGGTCCGCCATAGATGGGCCATCCACGACATTAACGTTCAGACACAGTAGAATTAATCTCCAAGCAGATCCCTCTCTGTGGCAAAAAGACAGTATCAAATTGGCCAGGCAGTATCCATTAGCCAGAGAAGCTCCGCAGCCACCGACGGGTGGGGATCAGGACAAAAAAACGGCCATATGTAAAAAGGTAACGATCATTCCCCCACAACCTCTGCTTGGAGAGTACAGTAGAATCACTAGTTGTCCTTCTTACCTCAAAATATATCGCCTCTCGTTCGCCTTCAGCTTGTAAAAATCCCGTATATTCGAGAAGTTCTAACCACCAAGACGTCTCCCGATTTTCTTCAGTACAATAAGGCGTTCACAGGAAACCTTCGAGCTTGAATAATCTCAAAGAAATGTGTTTCAAGCCTGGCAGGGCACCAAAACATGGGATTGGCGTTCTTGAATCAGTGCCGGCTGACTACGGAAGTTAATAATGAGACCGACTTGGCAACAGTGTAACGCGTCTAGTCAAGTGAGTGACCTACGTGGTACAATATCACAGCTGCAGTGCCATATGGACAGCATTTCCTGCTCGGAACTATTACAGAACTGAAAGTATTTAAACCTAGCTGGACTGTCAACACACTTAAAACAGGAAACCTTCCGTGAGGCAATCAGATAAGACCAGGAACCAAATTAAGGCGCCAATAGTAAGTCCTACCTATAATCACATGATACGTGCAAGAATGTCGCTTGCACTACAAGCAATTACCGCAAGGTGGCGTTTTGGCATCCCCTCTCTTTCTCGGAGATACACACACTGACACAGCCCTGAAGCTGTGTTATATAATAGGGGTTCTCTGGTTTTTTTGTTTGGAAAGCCCAGGAGTCGAAATTGGAATCTATTTTCAAATGTGCACGTAGAGAACGCTGTAAGGGTTACTTCAGAACTGCATCTTGGGTAATCCAAATATCATCCAAAATACTCGGTATCCAAAATGGACAGCCGCACCTCACCAATACAAGAAACAGCAAACCCCTATCACAGCCTCCTGGCAGACTGCCACAGGTTTCAAAAGGAAAAGTTGTGGTCTCCAATTAGACACAGGAAGTTCAGCTTTAGACAAAGCCTTGGGAAGATTATTGGATGTTCTGTTTATGTTTTTCCTGATGAGACTTCCGAGATCCGTTTTCTCTTGTAACATCCGTCGAGTCTTTGTTGCTGACTCATGGCTGGCACGTTCGAACACTGCATGCTACTAGTGTTACGTTATTAGGCCACACCAAGTAAATTTTATGGATGACGTCCGCGCGCGCATTGATTTTGGCCTGTTCCTGGAAAAAAAACAAGAAATTCCGCTTCCTGTAACTATGACCAAAGAGTCACGACAGTGCCGCAAATCGTTAGGTTGATGTGAAACCCGTAACGTGAAATGGGTAAAGAGCACATGCTTTGTTTCTGCAGGCCTGCAAAAAATGTGATGAAAGAAACAGGACAGTACGATAACTGCTATTCCACCTGATTCATTGCTTTTTTGATGATGAATAACTTCTTGCTTGTTACACTGTGTCACCTCATTCAATTTGTGTCCTAACATTTGTCGTCTCTTAGTTTATTTCTAATCTAGGCATCTTGTTTTTTAGGGCCCTTCTTGTTTTTTTTTGCCCTCTCGCATTAGATTTAGGGTCTCCAAAGGACGTCATCCATAAAATTTACTTGGTGTGGCCTATGCTCATATTTTGGATCCAAGTACATGTGCATCCAAGTACATAATTTTGCAGATTAAAATTATGGTTATAAATACTTATACTAGTTCTAGAGATTGTATACAACAATTATATTATAGTGTGAATATATTTTAGTATTCTTAGAAAAATTATGCAAGCCATTCATAACATTATATGATCAATAATAATTTCTGAGGTAAGAACT
>NW_017804020.1:2212145-2331946 GCF_001625305.1 Branchiostoma belcheri | reverse complement strand
GATGTGAAACCCGTAACGTGAAATGGGTAAAGAGCACATGCTTTGTTTCTGCAGGCCTGCAAAAAATGTGATGAAAGAAACAGGACAGTACGATAACTGCTATTCCACCTGATTCATTGCTTTTTTGATGATGAATAACTTCTTGCTTGTTACACTGTGTCACCTCATTCAATTTGTGTCCTAACATTTGTCGTCTCTTAGTTTATTTCTAATCTAGGCATCTTGTTTTTTAGGGCCCTTCTTGTTTTTTTTTTGCCCTCTCGCATTAGATTTAGGGTCTCCAAAGGACGTCATCCATAAAATTTACTTGGTGTGGCCTTAGGCCATGTTGATTTGATTATATGGATGACATCCCCTGGGAACCTCAAAACTGATGCGCGCGCGCAAATAAAAAAAAAGTTTTGCAGAAAAAAAGTTGCTTTCATTATGAAATCTACGTGGTCATGAAGGTTGACCAAATGACACAAAGTATGGTTTGGCGAATCTACTCTTCAAATTCATTTCTTTACATTTTTGTCTTTTTTTGTTCGATTTTGGCATTCTACGACATTGTTTTCCAATATTTTTTTTCGCAACTTATGGTATATATTTGCTCATTTTGCAACTGCTTTGTACTATTTACAGCATGGTTGAAATCTTTTTTTTGGAAACGGCCTAAAATTCATGCGCGTGCGGATGTCATCCATATAATCAAATCAACATGGCCTTATAGCGAAGTAATGAGTGGTTCTTATGTGCTCCACAGATATTGACGAGTGCGCGTCCAGCCCGTGTATGCACGGTACCTGTGCTGACGGAGTGGGGCAGTTCACCTGTCACTGTGACGCGGGGTGGTCCGGAGTCACGTGTAACGCAGGTCTGGTCACTTCTTCTAGCCTCCTTCGCAGACTTGTGGGGCTGCGGCGTTAATTTTTTTTTCGGGGAGCGACGTGAGTTTGCCAGGGAGCTGAGATTTTTTTTTGGGGGGGGGAGGGGGACTCTTTCCCCGGCAAACTCCCTTGGCGGTAAAACCATCCCCGGCCCAAGTGGCGTCGCTCCCCGAAAAAAAATCAACACCACCGCCCCGCAAGTCTGCGAATGAGGTTATTTTACTTATTTGATGTTGATTTGTCTTCTTTTAAGTACTACGAAGTAATGGATAAGATACGTATCATACGACCATTGCATTTGCTATCATCTGTGCAATCAGAAATTCCGGTATAGTTCAATATTTACTACACTACTAAACTTTGATATACTAAATTTTGAAGCGTAACTGTTTTATAATGCATGTCCAAGACGTCACTTCACTTGTGCTTTCCTTGTGCTTCACTAGGATATTGGACACTGCGCAATTCAGCTTTTATATACCATACACCACTTGGTAATAAACCATTCATCCATTTATAAGAAATAGGTCCCCATTGCTTTTTACAGTTTAAGAGACATTCTTAATTGTGAAAGAATATCATATCCTTTGTTAACTATGTTACCTATCCTATGTTACCCAAACCTGTATTTTCTAAGAACATTTTAAGGATTTTTACAAACTTTTCACAGATTTTAATGAGTGTGAATCCAGCCCGTGTCCCCACGGCAACTGTACTGATCTGTTCAACGGCTACACATGCACATGCGAAGCGGGATGGGATGGAACTGAATGTGATATCGGTATTTATGATCATTTTGGCTACGCCTGAGGGGCGGAGCCCTTTAGTCTATGTTATTGTAGACCCATTGTACGCTATTCTGCTTCAACTACCCCTCAACTGTTGAAAAGAATGTTTGTTTGTTAGTTTGTTTGTTAGATTAAGCACTAATTTGATGCCATGTGAAAATCTTCATAGTTACATTTCTGCTTGATAGAATCATTTCTTCTCTAATAGCATAAGATCAACTAACACAACCCGACATTTGCCATTCCTTGTTTTCTCTACAACAGATGTCGACGAGTGTGCCTCCAACCCCTGCCAACATGGCACCTGCAATGACCAGGTGAATGGATACAACTGCACCTGCGAGCCAGGATGGACCAGCTACACCTGCAATCAAGGTATACGTACTTCAGAGGTTAATGATAGTACATGCATTGATGTGAGACCTAACTTTGATATTATCAAGGAACATCTACATTGTACTAATAAGGCCATAACATCATTAGTATATTTTATCATTTACATAGATATTAACGAGTGCGAACCCAACCCATGCCAGTATGGAAAATGCCTGGATGAAGTAAACGGCTTCACTTGTTACTGTGACGTGGGATGGACAGGCGATACCTGCAACGAAGGTACGTTAGCATTCTTACAGACTCTCAGCTTCTGCTCAATTAAAAAATGGATTAATTCCTTCTACTTGCAGGTGAACAATAACCTCCAAACAGATCTTTTGGTGACTGCAACACATTATCTAATTGACCAGGCAGTATCAAATTGACCAGGCAGTATCAAATTGGTAAAGCAATATCAAATTGGTCAAGCAGTATCAAATTGGCCAAGCTGTATCAAATTGGCGAGACACCATCAAATTGGCAAGACACCATCAAATTGGCGAGACAGTATCCATTTACATGTAAAAAGATACCAGTACCAAACAGAAAGCCGGATGGAGATGCCTAAAACTCGAAAGAAAAATAAGCCAAAGCCCAAACCTCTGCTTAAGAGTATATGAACAAAAACATTCGAGAATAAAACCATAGTTTGTAACTCAATTCTACCCTACAGTACAACGCACTTTGTAACTCTCTTGAACATTCTCACATTTACACAGATGTTGACGAGTGTAAGTTGGACCCGTGTATAAACGGCAACTGTACAAACCATGACGGCAGCTATTTCTGTGTGTGCGAGGAGGGATGGACCAACAACCGTACCTGCAACCAAAGTAAGGAACACAACTTGTATTCTCTGTATGAAGTAAAGATTAAACTATACTGTCAACACTAGAATGAATTGGGACTTACCCCAAATTTTCGGCTGACTCCGTCAACTTTGTTCACTGAATGGACCCGTCTACTCTTGGAACATGATATCAGAGACACGGTACCATAGTAGTATGCCAGATAACTTGTGTCGCCCCCGTCTCTGTTCAGGGTAGGTCTGTGAGCTCTAATATAGACCGACTCCTTCACTGCTCTTGCAAAGAAAATCCGATTCAGAATCGAGGATTTTGACCCCTTCTAAAGATCGTATTCTCTGTGCCCATTTCTGAGATTGTCATGTCAATTGTACGTTCCTTATTCTAATGTGTATTGTCGCACAGGTATTGATGACTGTGGCTCCAACCTGTGTAACCATGGAACATGCAAAGATCTCCACAATAACTACACGTGTGTCTGCGACCCTGGATGGACAGACTTGGTTATATACTACGAAGGTACAAGGTTATCTCAATCTTCGGTTACGTGTAAATGTTAAACTAGATGTAAATCAAAGGTACACAGTACACAGTGGCTAAGATATCTTTAAAAAATTAACAGCCTTATCCCTACTTCAATACTGTTCTACAGACGTAAATTGTGAATGCAACACAACTGTGCCTGTCAACTCTTCTGTTGGTGAGTACAACACAACTGCCCCTGTCAACTCTTCTGACAGCGGGAACAACTACACCTGCACCTGTGATGGGCGCTGGAACAGGACATACTGCAGTTTAGGTACATGTACATTGCTAGTTTTGCTTCACTTCGCATGCATAACCTTTAAATACTTAATTTTTTTCCAACATGGCAAATGCCTTTGACCCTGTGATTCTAACAATTAAGTTTATCAGTGAATGTGTTTTTTCTACTTGAGCATAATCTTCTCTCTCCAGAAATTGACGAGTGCAGTTCCAGTCCTTGTCAGCATGGTGAATGTAAAGACGATTTGGCCAGATATGTATGCAGTTGTGACTCCGGTTGGGAAGGAGAAAACTGTGAAAAAGGTCAGAGTGCACTACAATGTATGTGCCAAGGATTGAGTTTAAAAAGACAATAAATTTATTTTAAGAAATAGTTTCATCGCTTCTTTATTGAAAAAAAATACCGATAGGAAATGCAAAATACAAGCATTAAAAGCAAATATTCGATGGACATGCAGCCACTCTCTCATTGGTCGAACAGCTAGCTGCCACGCCATCATTGGTCTAACTGTGATAGACAGGATCAGTCTACTTCATTTATCCAAGCACTTTACAATTGTTCCTCTCACACAACCCAGAAATATTTGACGACTGCGCCTCCTCCCCCTGTGGCTCATACGGAACCTGTACCGATGGTGTCAGTACTTACATCTGTACATGTGACAAGGGATGGACTGGCATCAACTGTGAAAAAGGTACAGCAATGACACTTAGGCATTGTCCAGGATAGCCAACATTTGAAGATAGACTTTTCATCACAATTGCATTTTAATTTACTGTACATACCTGTATTGTGTATTTTGCCTTATGTTTATATGGGCCCTGTGCCTGAAATAAAGAATGAATTGAATTGAATATTTGGCTATCTTTGGCTACTAATGCAGTTATTTCTCGATTAGCTAACTCATTAATTAATCAAAGAGTTCGCATACGAACTCTCCACCCCCCTAACTGATATACTAAACACTTCATTGAGAGAGGGCAGGGTCCCTGAAGTGTGGCGTGATGCCACAGTAATCCCAGTGCCTAAGGAATACCCAGCGGACTTGAACAAGATCCGGCCAATCTCACTGACCGCACAGTTTGCCAAGATCTGTGAGGGTTTTATCAGCACATGGATTTTTTTCGGACATCTTCCCTAACGTAGACATAAAGCAGTTTGGTAACATGAAGCGTTGCTCAACGACTCATTGTCTTATAGACCTCCTAAATTTCTTCTATGAGGGAGCTGAGAGGAAAAGCACTGTTGGCACATTAATACTAACTGACTTTTCGAAAGCATTCGATAGAGTCTGTCACACCACTGCCATTAACAAACTTATATCCATGGGCACAAGACCCTCACTGATCCCCTGGCTCTGTAGTTTTGTGTCAAACAGAAGGCAGCGTGTTAGGTATCAGGACTCTATATCGAGCTGGGAAACACTAACGTGTGGAGTGGCCCAAGGTACTCTACTGGGCCCACTGGTGTTCCTCGCCATGATCAATGACGCAAAACCTAATACTAATAATCCACACTGGAAGTATGTCGATGACATGAACCTGGGAGAAGTTAGAACTGTGTCAACCCCAACTAAACTTCAGACTGACCTTGACTCATTGGACACCTGGGCCGAAACGAACTCCATGTTACTTAACCCCAAAAAATGTAAAGCAATGTATTTCTGCTTCATGAGAACCCCCCCAGTAATGCAGCCACTGACTCTCGGAGGTCAGCCACTTAGCATAGTTACACAAGCAAGGTTACTTGGTTTGCACATACGCTCTGACCTACGGTGGTCTGATCAAGTTGACGCCATGGTGTCCAAGGGCAGTAGAAGGTTATACTTATTAAGTAGGCTGCGTCGAGCTGGCCTCCCAAGCTCTGACCTTGTCACAGTGTATTGTGGGTATATTCGACCAATAGTTGAATATGCCACGCCCTGTTGGAATGCGGGTATCACAAAAAACAATCTGACAGCATAGAAAAAATCCAGAAAAGGGCATGCAGAATCATGCTGGGTAGAAGCTATCACTCGTATTCCGAGGCCCTGTCAACTCTTGACCTCCAACGTCTGTCTGAACGGAGACTGACCCTGTGCCGGGCCTTTGCCCTTTCAGCCACTAGGTCTAGGCACGCCCCCTGGCTACCCCCAGTTAGTAACCACTCACACAACATGCAGCTAAGGCAAACACGGCGCTACAAACCACCCATTGGGACAAAAAGATATTTATGCAGTCCTGTCCCCACAATGCTGAACATACTGAATAACTTTGCCATACAGTAGATTTCATTTTATGTTGTTGCACATGATGTAATTGTACTTTTTTATTATTGTCAGTTGTACCTAAGTAATTTGCCAACAGAAGTTGTATGATGTAATTTTAGCATAAATGTGTATTATTCTAGCGTATAAGTGGTGTTTAATGCCTCTCAAGGCACTTTTTATGTATATATATTATGTATTAGTCATGTAATTTTTTAAAAATTTGTAAAAGCTTCTCAATTCAGCCTTTGGCTGCAAAAAGCTTCTAACCTACTGTACTATGTATGTATGAAGTATGTGTTTCTGCAAATAAACCAGTCTATATATCATGGTGAAGCATTAGTCTTCACGAGGTCAAATGATAATGTAGGATTTTCTAGTGAATAATCTATCTTCCGTGCCATATATCATGCATGTATGTTACCTGTATTACATGCAGGTCCACCCACATATTCCTTTCAACTGACCATGGATAACCGAGTGTTCACCAATGAGCTGAGTGATCGGAATTCTGACACCTTCACTTCTCTAGCATCTGAAGTTTCAGAAACAGTAAGTTTTATGTGTTTCAGACTCTAAAGAGGTTTTATTCATTTATGCGAGTTGAGAATAGACCTACTTCAAACTGTGATTGTAAGCTCGACAATTGATGTATTACCGAACCAAAGAAATAACTAACTCCAGACATATTGAAATTCTATGAAGAAAACTTCCTGACTTGATAATTTCTTATTTTGCCTTTACAGATATGGTCTTGCCTAAACCAAACTTCTGTTGGGCAAGATATCATCAATGTGGTGATAACCAGGTTCCGTGCGGGCAGTGTTATTGCAGAGTATGATGTTCACTTCCGCCAGAACACAACTGTGACAGGTGTGGGAGTACAGGAGGCACTTGTCTCTGTCTTAAGGAACAACACGGTACTGAGCAGTGCTTTGGGGATCCAGGTGGATTCAATGTGAGTTCATCTTCAAATTTTCTGATAGCACCCATGATCAAGGCTTCATTTACATTACCGGTTATCTTCTAGTTCCTCCTTCCCCATTCCCTGCCTAAGCCTAGTTAAAACAATCTTAAGACTGAAGTTGTACAGTCGAAAATTTGGGCAAGTCCTATTCCTTCCTTCATAGTGACTTCTACCGACACAGATGAACTTTCAAGATAATCTTAAATGGTCTAAGATGGCTGCGATCGAATAGGCCAATGTGTTCACAGCATCATTTCAACGTGTGAGTAATTATGTAATTATAGGACCCATTTTTTATAGTTTGAATGCGTTATAGCACACTTTGGAGGCTTAAGGATATCTTTGTGATGAGGCTTATGTGTTTACAACATCACTTCAACATGTAGGTAGTTATGTAATGACAGGACCCCATGTTTTATAGTTTGGATGTGTATCAGCACACTTTGAAGGCATAAGGATATGCTTGTGATGAGGACATTGTTACAGATGCATGCTGGGTAACGGCAGCAGCACCTGTGTAGAGAAGACTCCCCCTGAGCAGTGGCAGTCCTGGGTTACCTACACCATCGTGGGCGTAGCTGCTGCTATCCTCCTACTCGTCTGTTGTCTTTTCGTTGTGGTTAAAAGTCAAAGGAAGTAAGTCATGCCAATTGCATCAACGCATTGTTAGATCATCTACCATTATCATATAGTCAGAAGACGTCGGCCAATCAGAAGTCTCCACTTCATCTTGGCTATGACGCCATAGCCTTACCAGTGGTGAATAATGATCTCACAAGTGATGAGGTTTAAATCCATAAACACCTCGCTTTGCTCACTCAGAGGTTCAATCGGTGGTTATAGGAAATGACCAGGATATACACCTAGGGGCGGGTCGTTAACCCTTAATTATCTACTATACCTTAAGGCAAAAATAGACATTGGTATCAGTAGTTGAATTTTTTGCATAACATCAGAACTGATACAAAATTGAGAAAGGTAAATTCAAAAGCATGTTTTGTTGAATGACACACTATTATTTGTTTGTGTTCCGCAGCAAGCAATGGTCCTGGCGACTAAAGAAGGAGTATGACCAGTTTGACCCTTACAGCAGACGCAGCAGCATGTGAGTCATATATCAATCATTTTTGTTCAGAACTGCATGTATGAGCACACAGACATAAGAACCAAATATTTGTTAAGTTCCTTTGTTTCTAGCAGGCCTTTTATATCGCAACCAATTTGTTGAGAATTTGATTATTGTTCTTCTCCAACTCATTGTATTAAGAAGATCAGAACAAATAGATCGGAAACTACAAGCTAAATATTTCAGATACTATTTAAGAAGATTGTATACGATGCATGTGTCAATACACTTTCCAACAAGGATACGTATACCTTGGCATTTCCAGGGAAAGCCGTCAACGCAAGGTTACGAACCCCATTTACGAAGGGTAAGTGTGGAAAAATCAATATCTCATGTGGATCATCTTCAACTATTCTAAATATGTAAGCACCATAAGATAGCTGTGGAACTGTTAATACGACTCCTATTTTATACTACATAATCCTTTGTGAAAATGTACAAGGAGTTCTGCTGTAGTATCATGACAAGCCCCTAGATAGGGAGCCCAAAATCTAATGATGTAGAGGTGACATCAACACATATAAAGCTCTGGTGCTGTCCTTGGTACTGATGGGATATCTAACGTTAAGTATTGGAATTGTGACTGCTGTCTTTAAAGCAATATACCACAGTTATACAACATACGCAGTGATCTTTACTACTTTCTATTTAGCCATTTACATCCATGACACACATACATAAATACAAACAAACATACACATGTATACTTTACATACAAATGCTACCAAAAGCCTAGCCGTCTAGGTGAAAGCAATAATATAGACAACATGTAAATTTCCAGGCAGGGCACTTCCACAGCCTATGAACTCCAAGATGCCGGGCTGACGGATTTTGAAGAGAGCGGTTTGACCGAGCTTCAAGTCGGCGGAGTTACAGACAACGAAGACGCCGCATCGACAGACTTCTACTCCGATGGAGCATCCACAGAACTGCACGATGGCGAATCTACAGGATTCCAAGATGGCGTATTGACAGAATTTCAGGACCTGGACCTGACAGAAGAGGAAATGTCCCAGGATGGAATGTGTTGATAAATTGCCCCCCCCCCCAAAAAAAATATCGGCTAAGAATTGACAATACCGTCACCGAACATTTTTGCCAGACTGAGCAAGAAAAAACATTATTAACAGATGCACTTGACAGATATTAGACAACCCTATATTATAGCTAAAGGAATATCCTTTGAGGCATACTGACTAACAGGTGTTATAGACGGGTTGGCGGAAAAACCTGTCCAGTCCTGGAGGCGGGAAAACCTATCCAGTCCGAAAAAAGGGTCTGCATGGGGGTTCCTGGTAACACTTAATGCTAAACTCAGCAGGATTGGCAATTTCTTGCCAGTCATAGTACAAAACTATCACTCTTCTGATGTTAGGGAACATTGAATCTTGCAAATCATTCTTCCAGTAGTTCTTTATTTCAAGCTATAGATGTTCATGTAGCAGTAGCATTAGTTCAAACATGATTGAAGTAAGGGAACACCATTCCAGGTATCATGCACTGGTAAGAAAAATTACCTTTTTTTAGTTTCCACTGTTGTCATCACATGTTCACTAGCGGATATACATGCATCAGTAAAAAAATGCCTACGCCCCTAAGGCATCGCCAAAAAGTTCACGGGCTAGCACATGTGCAAAAGCATACAATACAATGGCAAATAATCATCAAAGGTTTTAGAGCAAAGATTCACCAGTAACTGTACTTTTACAGTCTTGCATTGTAAATACTGCCTCAAATCCGTTCACAATTAACTACATGTCCTCATCAAAATTTATATTGAAAAGCTCCAATACCATTACATGAGAATATCTACACCCAAAGTTATACCAAACATTATTA
This sequence comes from Branchiostoma belcheri, assembly GCF_001625305.1. NCBI lineage: Eukaryota > Metazoa > Chordata > Leptocardii > Amphioxiformes > Branchiostomatidae > Branchiostoma > Branchiostoma belcheri. Next base: position 2,322,165 of record NW_017804020.1, on the reverse strand, counting down.
GTCAGCAATATTTGCAATAGTTGCAAATTTTGATCCAAACCCCACCCAATCCTGAAATTGTACATCATTTTTTATCTAACATGTTTGTCTACATCTTGCATAAATTGCAGCACAAAGGACCCATTAAAGACTGTAGCAGCCACCAAATGTATGTTTTCTTTCTTAGCTATAGCTAAATCTTTTGTTAATGTACAAGAATTTTTACACTAAGCATACCAGAATCTATACAGTTTACCTGACAAAGCCAACCTTGTACCACTATATCCATATTTGCTTTGTACCATTGATTAAGGGGTCATTATTACCATGCATATACAAATACTGAATATCCTACACCTTTTCTTACTTTGAAATCCCAGGCTATGGTTATTTTCTGGTATCCTAAAACATCTAGTCAAGACTGAAAAAGTAGCCTGCACTTTCCAAGTTTGAAATGTGGTGCAAAAGATACAGTAAAACCTGGACATGTACAAAACACTGTACACTTTTTTTTTGCTGGTTACTTCTTTAAACATGCTACATTTGAATTATGGCACCAGATTACCTATAGAAGTTCCTGCACAGAACTGGAAATGTTTGAAAAGTACTGGCAAAGTGTAGACTGCAGAGGTACTGACTGTACTGTGTTTTGTACTTATAAGTGTGAGCTACTTTGAATTCTCTGTCTGTACATGTAGATGTGCATGTATACCGCATGTATGTGGTATCATATTCTTATTCCTTACATGTAGACACATAACACATAGTCATACCAATCTCCAGGTTTGCATATTTTGTACATGTACTTCTTCACAGAGTATAAAACTTTTTCATGTATTTTTCTGATCATATTCTTCAACAGCCTGCTTAACCTACCATTGACTTATCATTAGATTTTTCTCACTTCTAAATGTTGCAAACAAAAAAAACAAGAACAATGAAATGTACACCAGAATGACCACCCACAACACTATTTCCATACATTTCTCGAGTAAAAATAATATGCCTAAATCAAAATCAAAGCAACAAATAATGTCTAGCTCTCCCCTACGTATTGAGATCATATTAAGGACCTACAACAGAATAGACTAAGTGTGTTACTGTCAAACCCTAATTGTTTGACTTCTCTTCCATGGTCTTGATAGCATCCTTCAGCTCTTGAATGCAGCGATCACCCAGATCTTTAAGACACTCCTTCAGTGCAGGTGACAGCTTCTCTTCTATAGTTGGGTCTTTCCTGTAGCAGAATTTGTAGTGGATACATGCAAAGAATTACTTTCTTTCAGAGATATCATGCACGTTCAACTACCATGTTTTCAATAGTAATGTAATAAATGCCACACATCTTACACATACATCATACATGTATCCTAGGACATCTTACAGTTATCTAATGGACTTCAAACAATGTCAAGTTCAACATTGTACCTGGCACTTAATCCTCGAGTCCAAACAAACTTGTCAAAATTCAACTTCCATAGAGAAAAGATTGAGAGCATTATGCACCCATGTACAGAATAGCAGTGTTGTCATTTTTGATACAGGTCAGGAGCTAAAATAGAGATTTACCAAATCCCGGTATAGTGGAATATTTCGCTAACAATCACCCCTTGCACACCCCTCTTCTTGCAAATTTGTGTATGAAGCACTCACGTTATAAGCATCTTGCAGACAGTTCCAATTGTCTCACAGTCCTGTCTGTAGGCCTGTTGAAGGAAGAGATAGTACAGTCAAACCAGTTATACGTCATATTAAAATAAAACAGTCAAGTCCAACTTTACACTATCAAGAATAAGACCCTTCTGTTAACCAACCAAATGTCTCTGATTAAACATTAGACATTTTATGCCCTAGTACTAAAAAAATTGATGACAATTGCTCCATACACAAGCAAAAATCAGTGATGCATATCAATATTGTGCAAAGTACAAGTGAACCAGTGATGGGTAGCAACCGTCGGGTGGGCTTAGCCTTCAAGAGAACAATTAAGTCAGGCTTAAAGGGAGAGAAATCGTACGTGATTGAGGAAACAAACCTCTTCGATCTCCCTTCTCTTCTTCCTGATCTGCTTCAGCAGTAGGTCTTCCTTGCTCAGTGTCTTGGACCCAGCCTTGCCCCCAGAAGCACTTCTGGACCTCGTGCTTGAACTGTCGTCGCCCTTCCCCTCCGATGCCGTCTTTTTGGACGTCGGTGGAGGGGACGCCTTCCCACTGTTGTTCTTTGACCCAGTTTTGGGTGCAGATGAGTTTTTGCCAGCCTTCTTTGCGGGTTGTTTTGGTGACTTGGAGGGGTTTCTGCAGAGTCGGATCCAGACGGGTGGGAATTACTGGGCGTGGATGGCGTGGAGGTTGAAGCCGTCCGAGGCGGCGTTCTAGTGGTGAGGCCACGCTTGATGTCCTGGATGCTTGTCCCCCCGCGGTCTGGGGAAACACTCCTCTTCAGGGGGGACTGGGAGAATTGGGACGGGCCGGCGTTTGCGCTGGGAGATGCAAACATGCCCGAGGTGGACGCCATGTCGCCTGCTGCAGGAGGGTGGGATATCGTGCTTTCAGGAATGTAGTCCCCGTAGCTACCGCTGCGTAGCCTTTTGGGCGAGTGGTCCCTGGTTAGACTGGAGTTGCGCGACCGTTTCCCCATGGCCTGCATGTTGGGGCTGTACTGCTCCATGTAGTCCCCGGGGTGGGGGTGGGGGGAGGTGGGGGAGTGCTGCCGCATGGGGGACATGCTGTGGTGGCGCGACGGGTCCACGCCCATGTGCTGCGGAGGGGTGGCCGAGTGGTGGCGGGGAGGGGTGGCGCTGGAGCGGTAACGCTGCGGCGACACTGACCGGTGGCTGGTCGGCGTCATCGAGCGGTGCTTGACCGGGGTCAGCGAGCGGTGCTTCTGCGGGGACTGCTGGCGTCTTCGCTCGGGGCTGTGGCTGGAATGCGTGCGCCGTGAGCTGGGAGACCGGGAGTGGGAATGCGCTCTGTACATCTCCTCTTCTCCCGAAGAGAACTGTAGAAAAACAAGCAACACAAGAGCAATCATTTCACATATTTCCTAACAAAAGAAAAGTCCACAACTGCCAGTGTGATTTGTCTTTGTAATTTGATTCTGATTTGTTTCCTTGAAATGATCAGTCCCCAGTGCCATCTACATCCTGAAGACTCACCCTCTGGTCACTACTCCTACTGCGGCTCCTGCTGCGGCTCCGGCTGCGGCTATAGCTCCTCCTCGCCTGCAGAACACACACCAACAGTCTTCTCTACTGTCATGTTACCTTAGTTATGGAGTCAAGCATCCTTCAGCAAAACATGTACCCCACACATGCACAGACAACAGACACAGGGACAAAAAATGACAAATCACTGCCATAGTCAATGAGCACTCAAATATTTCACAGAAATCAGCATCACATGTACAACCAATGAAGATTAGTACAATTTCAAACCAAGAGAGCTTGCTCCATTTCCAATACAGTAGAATGTTCATGTAACATCAGGTCCTGAGTTGTAGTTTGTAAACCATTTTAAAATGGGACTAAGGCCACACCAATTTAATCTGTTGGTTCTCGGATTTTTTCAGAAAAAATATGAAGCGACAGGGCGAAAAAAATAAAAATAAAAACAGGTCTAGGCATCCTGTTATAGGCTTAAATGCTACAAAATGAGCCATGAAGTCAACACAAAAGGCTGGGTTAAAATTTAAACATTGAATTTTGAACTTTTAATCAAACCACTGCAATGACAGATGGGAAAACTGTAACAACTAGGAAGGACTTTCCTCAACTGTTGGGGGACAAAACATGAGCATTTTTCAGTTCATTCAGGACCAGAATCAAATTTTTTTTTTTTTTGCAAATCAGAAAAAATCGAAGAGGCGAATCCGAGAACCAACAAATTAAATTGGTGTGGCCTAAAGTAACCTAAGATGACTGACACTGTAGACAATGCAGAAGTGCAAAAAGTATGGCTTTGTAATTACACAATACCTGTATCGATGAAATTTGTAGAAAACATACCGGTATTTCTGAAGCTCAAAAAATCTTTTTTTTTCTTCTTAAGACTGATTTCAACATCAAGGTAATAATTTTCATCCTATATGTAATATTCATGCACATAGTATTTTCAAGGCCAGTCAACAAGGATCTACAAGTTAGAACCTATCCCAGCATAAAACTGCTAAATTGCAACTGTCCATAGAATAATCAGAATGATAGAAAGAATGAAGATACTTGTTCTGACCTGTCTATAACCTGGTTTCCGTATGAAGGGGTTGGCGGCTGCTCTCAGTCTTAGCACAGACTTTTCCCTGAAGCCCATAGGCCCTGCGCCGCGGGCTCCAGACAGGTTGTGTGCGCCTGGGGTTCGGATGGCAGTCCCTCGCTTCAAGTGTTGTTCTATAGTACAACAAAGACCGGTAGTTTAGTTTAAAAGGTTCTTCATGAAACAAGCACAGCATACACTCAAGGGATTTATTCAAGATATGTTCTGGGTCAACAGTTTTTTTTACATATCATAAAAAGAATGTATAAGTTTTTGGCATGATTTTTTTAATGTTCTTAAGTCAGAAGATATTGCCGACAGATAATAATTCTCAACTTCTATTAAGAACTATTTTTGCTAACGAGAATCTTGATTCTAGTTAGCAAAGATGACCTTAATTCTTAAGGTATGACACCCACAAGAACATTTCTTGCATATCATCATAAGTTCAAACATTTAATCTAGAAGACATCGAGCTCAGAGTACAGAACTTAACGGTCAACTATAATAGAAAAAGTAAATTGATCATTGCCTGGTTATGAATCATCATGCAACCAATCACAAGAACACATCAGTTGAATTAGCATAATTGATTGACAGCATCATGCATGACAGTTAAATTGATCAGTGCAAAGATGTTTCATGGGACAAGTGCAGGTAGAAAGTGGCAAGACAGGTACAAAGGCAAGCACTTTTAGAAGGAACTAAATCACCATTCCATAGTTATAGTTAATTTGAAATTAAAGCCTTGGCTTCACAAGGGGTATCTCAACAGGCATTACAAAACTAATGTTTGACTTAGTAAAATCTTTTGCCTCAGTTTGTAACATATCTTAAAAGATATAGATTAAATTGATTTCTCATGTGGATTGTATAAAATTATCTAGATCTAGACATTCGTTAAAGAAATTAAAACAGTATTTTAGTGCATTCCTGTACCAGTGTTGAACTGTCCATACATAATATTAATACTGTCTGTATTTAGTACATGTGTATAGGACTAGGACTGGCACCTGGTGAAATGTCATTTCAATGGATTAACTTCTATGCATTATATATGACAATGACTCAGTATGAGGAAGTGTTTTTGTATTTTCTCCAGTTGCGTATGCACTTACCCTATAACATACGCACCCCTAGGCTTGATTTGGGGGCAATGCTAAACATGACCAAGTGGGTTGGAATGTCGAATGTTCATACTTTACATGATCAGATTAGTTTTACAGACATGTCCTTCTGATGATGCTTGCCAAAAAGCTGTTTTGAGGCACAGTTTTGGAATATTTAGCATCCAGAATGGACTCAACACAAAGGTTTTAGAACACGACTTAAAAACGAAAACCTTACGATAATTTCTATCGAAAGACGACTTTAGTGTCTAAAACACCACCTCAACTAGAAAGGTTTTAAAAGGGTGTACGCAATTGGAGAAAATACGGTAGACGTACAGTTAATAATTGTACATGTAGTACTAGCAATAAACAATAAAACGTGCTTAATATCATAGTACAAATTCTATGGGGTGGTTACATCATAAAATACATAGAAACAACCACATTCTAGATCCTGAAACACAGTTAAACATAATAATGTTGTAGCTTTTAATAACTCTTTATAACACATTTGAGGCATACAAAAACATGCACATGTACCTGTTGAGAGCCACCCCTTGTTGCCGAGAGGTCACAAACAAAACAGAAGACAAAGACTTTTCCTGTTGGCTTTTTTCTTCCACCCCAAAAAGGCCTTTCATTGTCCGACGTCAATCACCAACCAGGAAATGTAACTACTCGTCAACGTTCTAATGTTTGGTAAACCACCACCCATGTGAGCAACAGATCAGTTTATTTAGATAACCTCTGTAAAATGGCTGGTGTTGGTAGGATGCAATGGCATGCCCTTAGCTTGGGGTGAAAGAAAAAAAAGAGGAAGTTTGCCACGAAAGCATATAGACACCTTTTCCCTGCCACCACTGAAATCGGCCCCGACCAGAGGAATGTCGTCGGAAGTCTTTAAACCAAGAGATCTGAACACGGGATCCAAATATCAGCTTACCATTGTACCTGTAAGGGGGACAGCATGCAAGGTTATAGGAAGGGAAGGTTGGATGTGGTCATGCATGAGCACTGTGCCTACTGTCCTTGGTATTAGCTTCGTGTTTGTACATTTCTCGACCAGTCTCAGCCAAGCAGAAAAAAATGTGGGGTCGTGTAGCCATTTTTTGTCAGCACGCTATAGCGCTTTGATGACGATCCTTTGAACACCACTACGGCTTCAGTTCTTTATGTACACCTTGAACAATTGCCAGTTATTCAGTTTTTTCTTTCTCCTAAAATTTTCGTAGTGCCTATATTTTCAAACAGCTTTACTTGGGCTATCAAGTCAATTTCATGCAGGTTGGAGAATTTTTTTAAGCTCACTGTGATAAGAATGCAGACAATTAGAAAAAACATCAAAATTTCACTCCAGTCTCTATGCAATAACATATGCATCTGAAGGAACAACTGCGACAGTGTCTATCAACCAAACGCCACGGTCTGCGTGGTAAACTTTGAGCAGTTCCGGGGCTTAGGCAAACAACACAGACTCGAGCCCATATCCTGTTTTGTTTTTTACTGCCACGCCCGTCAAAACAAAGTATCCGCCAAACCAACACACAATCAGACTGTTTCCCACTACATAATTATCATATTTCCAAGGTAGAATTTTGTTTACCGTTGCCTCCTGATTCTCATGATTCCTTATTTGCTGGGATCGTGTTGAGAAGAGTTCCAGAAGGTGATACCAAGTCAGCAGCGGGCACACACCAACCTTTCACCCCACACACACATACCCACACCCACATGCGTACTGACCTCGTACTTTAGCCCGGGCCGCTCGCAGATCCTTGAACCAAGACAGGCGGATTCGCGAGCCCAGAACGTCCTTACCATTGAACCTGTTCGAGACGTGATCAACTTGCAATCAATGCGTAATCAATCCCGGGAACTTTGCAAAGGCGGTGTGCCACATAAGACATGACAACGTTAAGCTTATTGGGGTGTATATTTTTCTTTTCATTCGCATGTGCAGATGCACTCGGGAACACAAAATACCTACCTGATAACCTGAAAGAGCTAACAAGCTTCTCGGGTAAATATTCAACTTGAGGGTAAATATTTAACTAAAAGGTAAATATTCCACTTTCAACAATAAAGGAGATCTGTCAGGTCCTAAAATTATTGAGTGTTTTCACAACTCGGTGGGTTTTGAAAATTTTTTGGCTACTTGAAGTTGAAAACATTGACTGATACATGTAGATAAAAAATTCGTGTGAAAACGACTCATTTCATTATTACTCCTTTTTTTTTACCTACAATGATCATTGTTGCACTGAGCATATAAAAGCCATGACAATTTTAGCTGTAAACTTAAAATTATGACTGTACTACACCAAGTAGCATAATATAAAACATTTAATTGTACCTTAAGCCTTTGTTCAAATAATCATTCAGAAACCAAGGAGCATATAATTCTTGAGTGCAACGTTCACAACGAAGGTGTTGAAATCACCACTTTTCCATGAATGTCACGTGTAAATCTATTGTATCTATTGACACTACAGATTAACCATAAACAACAGCGAATTTCAGTGCAATTCGAAACAAAATTGTGCAAGCTAAGTAGTTATGGAATTGAATTTATGCCAAATCAAAACAAAGGATTTTTACCTGAAACACCACCCGTGCATGCACCGATCCAGACAAATTACAGCATAAACCAAGCTACCAAAAGCTCAATAACCCTGGTCATATGACTGGAGTGTTGGTTAAACATAAAGCACACTATTGGTGGCAGGTCTCTTCAATGGCAACTTAAAATATTCATCAAGCATTTAATGAATATTTGAGTACCCTCTACATAGCATTTTATTTAAAGCAAAAAATTATCTGCCATGTGAAAACCGACCACTACACGTGCAACTGCATATTTTGCTCATGTCATGTACCTATAACTATAAAATTACAAGAATGCTACAGTTTGGTAAAAATATAAGTGAGACAATGTACTGTGCAAGAAGGCTCAAGGGTGGTGTAGGCATGTACATCATACATGTGCAGAAATCAACAAAAACAACAACAAAAACATCATTCCTCAAGATGAAAAAAAAAAGATAATATCAACTAGTGTACAGAATTTTAGGATCAAAAGAGCAATTTGAAAGAGGTTTTCACTTTGAAAACATAGCCATTGAAAACAATTTACACACATGTATTATAATGACATAAAAATTATTCAAGCTTTTCACATTAAGTTCTACAATTATTGTAATATAATATGATAAATACATCTATATACACCAGAAGGTTTAAACCTCCTTGGTATACAGATCATGTTTCTTACTTGTTGAAGATTTCCTTGGCAATGTCTCTCCTCTGGAAGCGAAGGGCCACAAACAGGACTTCTTTGTTGTCAGACTGCTTGAAGAAGTCATAGGAGCATTTTCCACCATGCTTTGTAAAGAAGTCTCTAGAAATTAAAAAAAAACACAAAACCATTCATACAAGTGTGATTCAAGACTCTACTTATTACTAAGGTTTGTAACATTAGAACATTTTGCATGGTAAAAAGTGCCACTACTTTTAAATTGTACAGTTGAATTTTAATTTACCATCATGATAACCTGCATACTGACATCATCAACCACACAGCAATGAAAAAAGTGTTCGTAGTTTCTTTGAGAGCATTTGGAGTTGACTAATTTTGACATGCATTGGGACAACTGTAGATTATTCATCACCCATGTCGTATATTATGTAGAATATAATGACTTTGTATAAAGAACATACATTCGTGCAAACATTCTTGATTGGAAACCTAATTACTCCACATGTCCTCATTCCCACACATATATAATAAAGCAGCCACGTGGTAAATAAAGTAACTGACTTGAAATCAACATCAGGGAATACTACATAGTTTTGTGGTGGCTTTTATTTTGCAGAACAGGGATTTGCATTTGAAGCAAGTCTGTTGTATGGCAATGGCAATCATACAAGGGAGACATGTTTGCAACTTGTCATGAATTCACGGTGCAGAGACCAAGAAAATAAAACCACTGTGAAAGTTTCAGGATTTACAGTAACAACTTATTACATCTAATTGTAAAATATAGACATCAATAATGCAGTAGCCCAACTGCAAAATTGAACTACACGTTTATCAGAAATGCTACATGCAATTACAAATAATATCTTTAAAGTTGTTTTGTTTGGGTTAGGAAATGTCATTCCTGCAAATTGCATGTTGCATGTGGGTGCTTATTGAGAAATGAATTATTGATTATGTCTCTGTAATTCCACCTCAGCTCATTAATATCAAATTAATGTACATTCCATCATGAAGCTAACAACAGGTGGAAAGACCAACATATATACACAGACGACATTTATATTGTTCGAACTAGAGCTGGTAAAAAAGTCTGACCATGTGAACTAGAAAGTAGCAATCCAAGGTCAGGGCTCGAAATACTGGGTGCATGGTGCACCTTAGTGCACCCAAATATTTTATGTGGGTGCATCAATGCACCCAAATATTTTTGTGGGTTTATTTATGTAACAATGTTAAAAGTATATTATAATATACACAAAGTGTTAGATAGACAATAAAATCATTGTTATAGTACTTTTTAGTACATAGTTAGTTTTTGCTGACATTCATCTTATATGGTGCACCCCAAAGAATTTTTGGGCACCCAGTTTTTCAGGTTGGGTGCACTTATTCCCAAAAATAAATTTGCATTCACATTTGCATAATGATGTCAACCCACTTGAGATCATTATTACAGATCCACAACTATTGTAATTCGCCATTTTTCTTTGAAAAAATTCTCATACACCAGGACTACTCCCCCCCCAAACAAATATATGGTCACATGCAGTTCAAGGGAAAGTCAATTGGTGGTGTCTTTTACTTAGTTTTAGCTAACAGATTTGTGATTACATTGTATATGGACAGATATTCAATTGGACACATGCATCAATTTTCCCAGTTAAATCCAAATTAGAGATAAAAAAATAAGGAAATGTCGTTATGATACTTCTTGGAACTATTCCCTTTGTGTCTGTTTCTACAGTGCAGTTTCTGTATATTTTCTGTCCGAGGAAGTTCTCTCTCTGAGGGCCATCTCTGGTTAAAATGATTTTTCACCGACAAAAAAATTGTATTGTGTAATGGTGAAAAAATAGGATCATAAATTCAACATGTCAAACATAAACAGTATACAATATTAAAAAGGATGTTATTTTAAAAAGACCTCATAACATACTTCTCCGGACCAAGGAGCTTTAAATTTGCTTTTTAACCTCCTTGACCAGATTTAACTCATAAATTGATAAAAGATACAGGGTACTCATTACAATGTATTGAAGGCACAGTGCATCTACCACAGTACCAGTGGACTAGCCCCCTGCTGTATTGATTGCACTACTGTGTGACCCAAGGGCTGTTGAACTTGAGATGTACTTTTTTTTCAAAGAATTTGCATGTACAAATGATATAAATAAACAAAAACAATGTTCATTCATATAGCCAATATGTGATTGCATTGTGCTTATCTACCATTTATGCTGAAAATTTTACTTAGTCAAGTTAGTGTAGTGTTCCTTTATATTATGCATCCTATCCCCTGCTACCCCCCTCCAAACCATACTAGTATGTAAACAACTTCTGAAACAAAACAAACACAACAAACAAACAACAAACCTGAATTCTTCATTTGGGTCTTTAAGCTGTTATCGACCACCAGTTCAATATGCGATCATGTGAAATGATGATTTATGAGACAAATTTTCTTTCCTGCCACCAAAATGCGGAACTAACAACAAACACAAAGAACAGACTTCCCGTTTCCCGCCAGATGCAAACATGGGACAGCTCGGCTGCATCCTGAGATATAACATCCCCTCAAAATCGTCTGCGACAGTGTAGGGATGTGTCAAAACGTTAATTGAGTCACAAATTTTCCAGCTAGTTTGTGCCTAAAGAAATTAATATGGACGAACGGACGCACGAAAATATTATTATGAAGTCAATGAGATGGACACCCACCCAGCGTGACAGCAAAATTTGGCGCGCGTTTTGTTTACAAACAAGAGAGCGACGCCACCCCAAAAACAAGCCAGCACTGACAGAACACTTCTCTGGGAATATTCTGAGGTAACTCACATGATTTCGTCCTTGTCCGTGCCTCCCCGGAGCCCCCTGATGAAGAGTGTATGTTGGCTGGCCGGGACGTAAACTCCCTTCAGACCAAGACCCGCCATTTCTTTCCAGTCGTCTGACCTGTTCCGGGGCGCAGGCGCAAGCAATGAGGCTCCTCCAGAGGGTTTACAGTATCCAGATATAGTAGAATAATCTAAAAACCTTTTGATAATTTGAACTTTAAAACTTTAAAATCTACCTCACGCTTAATTTACGTGGTAATGATGATGAAGATGTTGGTATATCTGCTTGTAAACGGAGATAATCGTATTGAAAGCGGCGCCAGTGAATACTCTATAAGAGACACACATTTCGGGTCACGGAGAGGTCATCAGCTGGAAACCCGGAAGTGTTGGAACAGGGGCTCCGATCACATGGTTAGTGCCTTTATAAGTTATCATAAGTAACGGGAGCTTGACCTATTGTAGTTAATATTAACTTGACAAATTATACCAGTATCATACGTAGGCATATAATCGATACAGCAGGGCTATGTAACCTCGGGATTTACCTTTTTAGTTACCTTGACGTTACAGTGTACAATATTCAATAAACATGATTATCATGTTTATAAAACTAGTAAATTATTTTCAACGTAATGTTTACAGCCCTGGGTCCTTACTCGCATTTCAAAGCAGCGTTCATGATGCTTGTTTTAGCAGCTTCACACACACAGTCGTTAGTGTATGATAGTCTTGGATTAATCCTCCCATTGTTTTCGGCCATGCAATTAACACCTTCTGATAAAACCCTGGGACAATGGATCTGGTTTCAGAGATAATTTTTATTCATGAAAAAAAAGTCTGAAGTATGTTCAGCTTGGTAATTGTACATTCACTACAGCTTAAAAATAGTTTAGAAAGAATATATATCATGTAAGTTGTGGAATTGTTTCTGTGTCCCAAATCATTATAAACGTATTTAATTAGGTCAGTCTTATTTCAATTAGTATACCTTAATTGGCTGACATTGTTATTAAGAAATAGAAAAAGTTGTTAGCAAATGTGTATTAAATGTGTATTAATTGTGATCAAAACATGGTGTATTGTGATCACAGTGAAAATAATAATCCAATCAGTCACTGAATCATACATGTGTTTTTTTATTGAATATTAATTCTTCTTCCACCATTCCAGCCATTAGATCGTCCACCATGAGTACAGAAGCTCTCCCCCCTCTGGAGTCAGGAAAGTTTATAGCAGAAAACAGTCAGGATGTGAAGGTGTTACAGGAAGGAGTAAAGAAGGCGGCCAATGTGGTAATAATTTTATCGTTGTATTATGGCATTATCTACACAAGAATATATGCACAGAATTTAGTCCTTATTCATCAATGTTCGACTTCTATATGCAATGTCCTTGATCGATATTTGCAAGTTTAAATTTAAAACTTTCCTTCCACCACAAGCGATAATGATTGTTCTCCTAGAGCTAAATTCAACCAGTCACTCTCGTCTTCTTCAATAGACTTACGTGATGCGGGCCGACATCGTTTACCAGAATATCTTGAAAACACTGCAAGAATGTAAGAGATTATATGAGGGAATAGAATCAGAATCACCCAACTTTCATTTTTGGAGCTTAGAGAATATTCTGGTACATTTAAGATCAAAAGATAGTAGTGTACTTCATTTATCTTGATTGATTGAATTTTTGTTTCAGATTTTTGAGAGCCTGAGGAAAGGAGAGTTCTCTGTTGAACTGTGGAAGGGAGCAGGAGCTACAGACGGGCATGAACTCAACCCAAAAGTTATGGATGAGAAGGCAGTGGACTGGTAAGTTCAGAAGGCATGCATAATTTCATTGTCAAAGGATTTTCAACAAATAAGAGACTTCCAAGAATTATTTATTTTGTGAATGTATAAATGGAGCATACTGTAGTTCCTGATTTTTTTTTTCACGGTACTTTTATGTTCACTGTATTCACTGTCATGTCTGTACCGTGAACTTATTATTACATTGAACAATTAAATTCCTCTACTTTCTTTTTCCTGCACCTGTCACCACAGTGAATATATAGTTCCGTGAACATGTCCACTTTTCTCAGACTGTGAAATTTTGCTACCGTGAACATAAAGGGAATTACATTGTGTGATTGTGGGGAAAAATCCAATTGAATTAGATCATAGAATGTATTATAGCCCATATGTGCTGTATGACATAACTTATCCCCATATTACATGATCATGGTTTATGTTTCATACCATGATTACACATTACACATTTCTATCATGAAGCAATTTCAAACTGTAATTTCCAACACAAGAAATCAGACCTACCCAAACAGTTGAGTTTAAAACTCATTACAAGTTAATTCAAGCAAATACTTTGTTGTCTTTTCCAGGATTTTTCTGGTGGACACCCTGAACTTTTCCTTCTGGAGTGAAGATGAAGGCAAGAAGTACAAAGTCACCTACAAAGGACAAACCTACACAGGGTACTGGTCACTATGTGCTGCTGTCAACAGGGCCATGGAGGTCAGTGTACTGCATGAGCTTTTTTTAATGAAGAATTACCACATTTGTGGAAGGATTGACAAACATGTAGTACAAATGTACTAACTATCATCTCTTCAAGATGTAAGACCAGACTCTCAGGTTTGAACCACTCACACCAGGAATGTATGACCTGAAAAACTCATGCATGTACTTTCCAAGAACTATCGTAGAGTGGGATTTGGGGCACAGTTGGGGCATCATCACTAAGAAAGCTTTAAACAACTCCTCCAAATAGGTAGGAATCCTTCCATCACGAAAGATGATGGTAACACTCTAGGTCCGTGGTCCTCCAAATAAATGTGTGAAGATTGGGTGTAACATGTCATTCGGTGTAATAGAGCTAGCTACTGCCATACTACGTGATACTGCATGCCTGTGAAGCTGGTGTGTTATGCCAAAGGGCGATTATACTGGCTATTCCAGTACGGATACAGACACCTGCTCTTAGACTTTTCAATCTTCGAACTTCCCCTCAACAGAAACCCCTGGACCAACTGGCAATTGCTAATCTATACTTAATTTGAGATGACTTTGACTTTATCTTCCAGGAGGGAGTGCCAATAACCAACCCAGGGTACTATGCAGGTATGACCCTACAGGAGCTGGCCTATCTCCTCAGGTCCGACTCAGATGTAGACATGCCCATGTTACAGGACAGGGTCAATAATCTCCAAGAGGCAGGCAAGGTGCTTAAGGAGGTAAGCTAAGAAAAAAGAGAATTTTTTTCCTCCCTACGTGAAATATAACAAGAGGAGGGAAAATGATATCATGTTAGCTGAATGTACTCATCATCATAGCTTTTCTTTTACATATCAAACATGTAATCACAAAACGTGGTGACCTCACACTCAAATTTTTCCAACATATTTACCTTCGCCAAGAAGGTTATGTTTTCAGGGGCGTTCGTGTATGTGTGTGTGTGTGTGTGTGTCTGTCTGTCTGTCTGTCAACACGATAACTTGAGAAGGCCTTGATGGATTGTCTTGATACTTGGTAGATGGGTAGGTCTTGATGAGACCTCAAAATGATTAGATTTTGGACCCCCTAGCGGCTTGTTATGGTACTGCAGCTGAACTTCCTGTTTTGATATCTCAAGATCCAGACATGCTATGGTGATGAAATTTAGATGGCAGATAGCTCTTGTGCTGGGGAAGAAGTGACGTGAGTTTAGGTCCCCTAGCGGCTTGCTCTAGAACTGCAGGGGGGTTTAAAGGACAAATGTTTAAAAGAGGATAACTCAAGAACCGATTGATGGATCATCGTGATTTTTGGTATGTAGGTAGCTTAAGTGATGCTTGACATAATGATATTACAATTATGCGAATATTGATGTAATTTGCATAATTAATGAGGAAATTCTATAAATCAGCTGCATTCCATGATAGGAAGTTCAAGCTTGTAACATATGTTATTAAGAACGAGAGAAACACAGGCAAATATTGATTATGCAAATGAAGACTTAATTTGCATAATTAATGAGAAAATGTTATAATTGCGTAGTGGTAACTGCCTGGAATTTCATACTTGGGGTGTTTGAAAGTTAAGTGAAGGTGAACATAATTAAACATAACTTATTCAAATAAGGACCACATTTGCATAATTTATGAGAAAATGGCATTCTTTGTTAAGATAAGACTGTCTTTTGGTGGAGAATATGATCAACAGACTGATATAATTCATGCAATTGAGGATCCTATTTGCATAATCAGGGTGATTAGTATATTTCTTATTCATAAAGGCTAACATCATTTGGCGAAGGTATGAGATCGTGGAACTCTAGTTTAATGCTGCCACCAAGACAGAGGACAATACAGTACAAATGTACTCATTTTCACCTGAGCAAAGTGAGAAAAGTTGTGTAAATTGCCTTTTCCCAAGGGCATAAGATTGGTGGCATTATAGGGTTCCAACCCAGGACCTCTTGGTTCTGGGACAAACACTCTTACTGTTATATGCCACACAACCTCACCTCACATCATAACTTGTCACAATGGCTCTCAAGCCAGTTCCATGTACAAATGTACTCCCAAACCTACTACTAGTAACTACCTGAATCTTTGTTCCAGAAATTTGATGGGAGTTTCGTCAACTGTATCAAGAAGTGTGGAGGCAGCGCACAGAAACTCTTGTCTCTGGTGGTCTCCAACTTCTCTTCATACCGAGATGAGGCAGTGTACAAGGACAAAACAGGTACTACACACATTGTTCTTTTTTCTGCAACCCTCAGTGGCTTTAATTTACAAGATCATTCACAGGTTGGTTGGGAGCAAAGTTAACTCAAATTCAACTGGATTTGTATAGATAGATAGGCTCTGCTTAAATCTTGTCAAACTGCTCCAGACCTTCAGCCAATCTTGGTTTCCTTTCCCAAAGCCATGGTACAACATCAGGGCATACTTGTGGATATGAATCCAGGATCTATGGGTTCTGAGCCAAATACCTAACAATAATATCACACAATCCCCCGGCCCCTAAGTCTCTGTATTACAGGGATGATATTCTGTTCTTCTGTTGTTACAGTTGCCATCTACAAGCGAGCACAGATCCTCATTGCTGACATCTGGTCGTGTTTTGAAGGCCAAGGTTACGGCTCATTTGATGACATCAGCTCCATCACAATGTTTGCTGACTACAGGTACAATGTACATGGAAATTTCATTACATGTATGTCATACCTGGGCCTTTAGAACATTCGATATCGCTGTTACAGCTAGTGATAACCTTGTCGTATCGCACAGGATCCTAACGGTTATCACACAGGCTTAAAAATGTTCCATAGAATAATTTGAAAGCATTTATGTTTTTTATCTGTTGCGTCTGGTTGCTAGGGTAACTTTGTCCAGGTGCATTAGTACATGTAATAGTGAATAGACTTCTTGTCCTGCATGTATGAGAAAGCTGAAAATGTGTTTCACGCACATCACCTACATTGTGTGTTGTTTTTAATCTAAATACAGGGTACCTCAGGCTCTGCTGTACTTCGATGCCCTTGAATACAGCCAAGCTTTGCTGGACAAGCTCAACAACAGTGAGTTACTATGTATACATCAAAATATTTCTAAGAGTGGTGGACAGAAAGACATTGTTACCTCCAGGAAAAATGGAGGTATGTTTGGGTTAGCCTGTGTTTACACAAGATCTCACTGCCTGGGGTTAATTCAATAATTGAACCCTTTTGACAGGCGGCTACTGTTGTGATTTTGATATAGGTTGGTAGGTCTTGGAATGAAGGTCAAGTTTGACTTTGAGCCTCCTGGCTGCTGTCCTTGGTACTGCAGCAGAACGCCTTTTGTCCTGTACAAACTATGTTTTTTGTGGCAGATGTAGCCTTTGATGTCTGGAAAAATGGGTGTAGGTTTGGTCCCTTTAAAAGGTTGTTCTAGAGGGCAAGCATAATCAGTCCATGACAACCTAACTCATTCTCTCACTCACTCCTTTCCAGACCACATGTTCACATCAGGTGAGAGAGAGGAGGTGGAGATCAGGGGGTGTTCCATCTGGGCTGTCAAGGTCAGTACAGGTCAAAGTGCAAATCCACATAAAAATACTGAGCTCATATAAATACCATCAGCAATTACTAGTAATTACTTTTCCTCAGTCTCCTGGGTGGTCGTCTTAAACAAGTTTGACTTTATATGAATCTGTTGCAACTAAATGACTTGTGGCACAAACTGCTTCAAACAGTTCATTCAAAAATGTTTTATTCTACAATAAATGTAAGTGACAAAATTACAAGCATTACATTTAGAAAGATTTATAGTAAATGTACTGTCAAGCAAGACATGTAGTTTTGCAAACAGTGATATTCAGACTATTGCAAGAGCAATAATCTATTATTATAACCAAATTTTCCACGATTTCTGATGAATGTTCATTTTGGTCCATGTTGCATCAGAATTTTGCCCATTACAGATATCTTTCTTGATACAACTTTTGAAAACCATAGATGGGTTGTCATCCCTACATACACAAGCATGACCTTAAACAAGACATTCTACCGTAGTGCTATGCACAATACATGCCAGCTTTAGGGAGGACACAACTTATGTTCTGCTGAAAATAAACTTTTTCCCATTGATTCCCCATATTAACTAGTCTTGATCCCTCCTAGTTCTGATGCACCCTGACTGGTATAGTCCACCAGCACGTTACCCATGTGGTCATTCAGGGTCTTGAACTTCCTCTTACGATTCCCAACCTACATGGAAAAAACAAACATTATTAACATGTGGAGAATCAGATGCACCCAAGTATACTCCAATGGTACCAATTCTACATCACACAGTCCAACTGCACTTTGCTGCTATACATGTACATGTGTGTCCCTTGTTTTGAAACATATGGCTAGAAATTGGTTATCTATTTCTAATGCAAAATAATTTCATGTACATGTGTGTCCCTTGTTTTGAAACATATGGCTAGAAATTTCTAATGCAAAATAGACACGACCAATTTGTATGACAAGCTGAAGCATTGTTTCACATCATGGAATACATTTACATCCTCAAGAGAACAAAAGCAAAATGGCAAATGTGTATACGTAGCATACTGTAATAAAGAAAATATGGTAATCATGCTAAATAATGTACAATATTTAGGGCAATAAAGTAGCATGTTTTGGGGCTATTTCAAATGCTCTAAGTATGAAATACGGAAAATGTGCTAAGAAATAGCAAGTAATTGTCAATATCAGATTTCCTCATCCAGAATACTAGTATTCTTTTGTTTTGCCACCCTGAAATTGCATTGGAGGCCTTTAATTTAATGGTACTTTTACAACAGTAGTATACCTTTTTCCTCTTCTGTACTGGTGCTATTTTCTTCCCTGTGTCCTGTACAAAGCTGATGCCTTGTCTGTTCAGGTATTCTTCAATCTTTTTCTCATCCATGGAGTCCACTGCTACAGACCGCCACAGCTTCTGGATTTCTGTGGGAAAATTGTTAAATATGTATATTAATAACATTTCTACAGTTTACTACTTTAAGTAAATTTAGCAACATTCTTTATCTTTCACAAAGTGAAACAAGAAGATATTTTCATACAACAATGAAATATTTAAAGTTTTATTATTGTTCCTTTGTTTACACGTTACATGTACATGTACTTAACTAGTTATCCATTCTTTAAAGTTAGTTGTGTATCCTTAGTTGTGCTTACCTTCATCTACTGTGAGCTGGCAGTCTTTGTCATTGTAGAAGAGTACTTTCTTCTTGTCTATTGGTCGAGTGATGGTCAGGACACGATCTCCTAATGCCTGTCAAGGATACATTTGTATATGTATATTGATGAGCATAAATTTAAATAGATTTGAAAATATAATGTAAATTTTACAGTCAAACCATGAAATAACAGAAACAAGTTGAAAACAAAAAATTCACTCGATAATTTTGGACTGAAGTAAATATGTTATTTTTGTATGATACTTGTAAATTAGTTGTAGTTAATATACAAAAGTACAATTATGTATGTACAGTATACTTGGAAAAATGACTATAAATGAGAACCTTTTTTTAAGTAAAGAGACTTTCTTAGGAGGTATAGAACTTCACGTCGTCAAGATGATGAGTTTTGTAAATAATAAAAAGAAAACCTTTTTCACACCTTAATTGCTTTCTCTGACTTTGGCAAGCCTTCCTGCACATCTTCTAGTAGAATTCCTCCAAGTCCATTTTGGTCGTGCTTATCCAGTAGTCTCAGAAGGGCCTTCTTGTCCTTCAAGTTGTACTTGGGTTTGAAGACGAACCGTCCGTCTGGGAGAGTCTGTATCTTGTGGTTATTTGGCAGGGCTTCTGTCCCCAGCCAGTTTTTAGTCGCAGTCGTCACGGTCAGTTGTTTGGTTTCGTCAAGAATTTCTTCCAACGAAAGCGGGTGCGTAAACCCTTGTTGGTGTCGAGTTTTCATGTAGTTTATGATCTTGGCCAAGACGCTGAACTTGTATTGAGACGTCCCCGGCGCCGTTTTGTAGTCAAAACTACTGGATTTTTTAGGTTTGTTGGAAGAAATGGCTGAAAAGGTACCTGATGGCTTCGCCTTCTTCGCGGGTTTTCTCGAGGTAAAGTCGTCAGGTTTGGGCTTGCGTTTCTCGACCGCTGGCGTGGCCAGAGCCCGCTTTTTGAAGGCCTCGCGTTCCCGGAGTAGTGCTGGATCCATCGTGTGTGTTTTGAGTCCAACAGATGACGAATTTCAATGAATTTTAGACATTTCTTGAGCACAAAGACTTACCCGCAACTTTCCTCTCGGCTTCGAAAGTAAGAACTGAAATTTTGTTAGTGCGCGTGCGTACACGCCCTTTCGACGATTACATTTTTCCAAAGGATGGTTTTAAATATCGTGTAAAGAAAAAAACTGACGAATGAATAAAAGTTTTCAATAAAAAGATATAATATCAAGAAGACAAAATATTTAGAAGTCAAATTTGAAGTTTTTTATGTAAGATTTATTGTTTTATTAGGATTTTTTATAGTAAAACAAATCTAAATCCCTCTAAAGTTGAAATGAAACATCCGCTGATAAAAAATTCCAAGATGGCTGCCAAAGTATGGAAAATGTAGAAATTTTGTGGTTTTCTCATCTTTTTTGAGCTAAACTACGATAATGGAAGGTAACGCCATGGTGAAAGAGGAGGATTTAGAGAAGGCGGAGGTGGACGCCATTTCCACGGCGGCTAAACACGTCGCTAACATGCTGCAGAGGCCGGACCAGTTGGAGAGAGTGGAGCAGTATCGCCGGAGGGTGGCCAGGAAGAAGGCTTCCGTGGAGGCACGACTGAAAACTGCGGTCCAGTCTCAGCTGGACGGCGTGAAAACCGGCTTGGGGCAGCTCGGGACGGCGCTACAGGACGTGCAGGAGGTAATAAAAGAGATGATGGGCATAATAACTGCATTTCAGTTTTTATACTGTAGTATGTGTCACTGCAAATCCAGATCAAAATGACATCAAAACGATAGATCATAGAGTAGGTCAAAGGGCAAAAATTTAAGCATCTTCTTCCAAGGAGGTTTATTCATAGCCTGTGAATTATCTGCACTCACACTCAACGCTTATCAGAAATAACAATGAGGCGAGGTGGGCTTGGTACGTTTAATGTTTTAAAAAACATGAGAATTCACCAAGACCAAGCCCGGAGGGAAGGAGAGGGGCGATGAGGGGGAGAGTGCAGTAACTGTAGTAGAGGGGCGTAGCTAGTAAAATACTACTGGGACTGTACGAAAGTGATACAAAAGTGATACAAAAGCGATACAAAAGCGATATAAAAGCGATAACTCGAGTAGGTGAGCTCCCACTACCCCGCTACGCTACATGTGATGACAATAGACAGATGACCTCTGGGTCAAGTGAGGTCAGGGGTCGTATTCCGTGCATCTAATTAATTTCTTTGATCTGTCGCCCAAATAACTACTATACACAAGCTCTCGGCTGGAGGTTAATGACCCCCACCCCAAGGGGCAACCTAGGGCGGCGGCCGCCAGGAGCGCGATTTAGTCAGGCTAGTTTATTCATACCAGACTTCGAAGTTGATAACAGATTTAAGCATAGCATGTCACTGTCATGATACAAATTCTATAATATTGCAAGAAGAGCTGATTTATAAAGTATGGTCTCCAAAACAATAATTCTGACTCCACCCATTTCCTTCACTTGTCGTTTACAGGATAGACATTTTATGTAACTTAAGGGCACAGATTCCGTACGATTTCATTGACACGAAGTAAATAATCATGAGCACTATTTGTGCATATGATAATATCATGTGTTTTTCATCAACTGTATCAGATTTTCAGTTTAAACCACAGTGCAAACAGTTGACTGCTGAGTATGCTGCCTTTTCTGTCAAAAATTTGTTTTTTATGTGAAATCACAAAGAAATGCAATCACTCATAGTTCTTATCTCCTTATAACTTTTTCACATTTCTTTCCCTCAGGTTCAAAAGCAGTTGAACGAAGTTGAAGAGACGTACAAGAAGTGCCACGAGCTGAACGAGAAGCTGAAGGAAGTGAAGGCAGTCGGAGCTCGGCACAGCCAGCTGGCCTCCGCCGTGGAGAACCTCAAACACATCTTCACCGTACCAGAAACAGTGGAGGAAACCCAACAGTTGATCAACGAGAACAAGTTGTTGAGAGCTCACAAGCTCCTGACGGACTTGGAGACCTCGCGAGATGACCTCCTTCACGAGATGCACAAGCTGCCCTCTCCCAGCCCTACGGATAATGCACTACTGAGGCATTATTTCGCAGACGTTGGGAAACTGTCGGATTCCATGGCCAAACAGCTTTGGTACAGCATCTCCCGCGCCCTGAGCATGGTACGGAAGGATCCCACCATGTTGGTCACGGCACTGCGAATCATAGAACGAGAGGAACGGACAGACAAAGAGATGTTGCAGCGACAAAAAATCACAGGCTTCCTCCCACCAGGGAGACCCAAGAAGTGGAGAGAGACTTGCTTCAAGACCTTAGAGGTGTCCGTTGCGACCAGAATTGAAGGCCATCTGCCGGAAACAAGGGACCTGAACAAGATGTGGCTGGTGCGTCACTTGGAGATCACCCGCAAGTACGTCTTAGAAGATCTGAAGGTGGTGAAGGTGATGTTTCAGCAGTGCTTCCCGCCCGACTACAACATATTCCAGCGTATGGTGAGCATGTACCACAACGCCCTGTCGGTGCACCTTCAGGAACTGATCTCGGACGAACTGGAGTCCAACGAGATCATCTCCCTCCTGATGTGGTACAACGCGTACGAGTCGGAGGAGCTGATGGGCAACCACGAGCTGGAGATCGACACATCGCAGCTCACACCGCTGCTGACGGAGGAGACCACGGCCAAGCTCCAGCAGCAGTACCTGAAGACCCTGTACAAGAACGTCACGAGCTGGACCACCAACACCCTGAACAAGGACGTCAACGACTGGCAGCAGGACACCGAGCCGGAAGCGGACGGTGACGGGTACTACCTCACCCAGCTCCCGGTCATCGTGTTCCAGATCATCTGGGAACACTTGGAAGTGGCGGCACTGGTCAGCCCCCGTCTGAAGTTACGAGTGGTGGACCTGCTTCTCGAGTGCGTACTGCGCTTCACCGAGCAGTACCAGGAGGCCATCACCACATACAAGACGACGCATTTCGAAGATCGCAGCGGTTCACTCTTCTTCACTGCCTACATGATCGCCATCATCAACAACTGCCTCGCCTTCAAGGAGTACACTCAGCAGCTGAAGACGAAGCACCTCGCCTCGGATGAAAATCAGTCACGCGAGTCCAAAATCCAGGCCGTCATCGAGCAGTTCACCGGTATCGGCAAGCGAAGCTGCCACTATCTCTTAGATGAGGTCTTCACCGACTTGGAGCCTCATCTTAAAGGGCTGGTGACGCGCCAGTGGGTGACCAGCGACACCGCCGTGGACACCATCTGCGTGACCGTGGAGGACTACTGCCGCGACTACGTCCACCTCAAGCAGCACTTCTTCGTGGAGCTGATGGTGGAGGCCGAGAAGCGAGTCACGGTCGAGTACATCATGGCGATGATCGGGCGCCGGATTTCCTTCAAGAATTACGAGGACAGGAAGGCTTGCGCGGAGAAGGTGCAGAAGGAGGCCGCCCAGCTGATCCAGCTGTTTTCCAAACTGGCGCCGAGCCAGGAGAAGTCCCCCTGCGAGGTCCTCAAGGTCATGGCAGAGGTCATCAAGCTGCAGGACACGGCCTTCCTGTCCTTGGAACTGTCCGGTCTGGTCAAGGACTACCCGGATATCCAGCCGGAGCACATCCAGGCCCTGCTGGCCCTCAGGGGAGACGTCAGCAGGTCCGAGGCGAGACAGCTCGCGAACGAAGTCCTCGGGGACGAGGCGGAAAGAGCCAAGAAACCCGCGCCTCCCCCCGGTGGCATGTTCGCACAGATCACCATGCAGCCAACCATGCCACTCATCAGGAAAAACTGAAGCACATTGGTTGTGAAATACAATTGTTGGAGTCAGTCACATGTATCATTGTGGTACAGTACCAAAGCCATTAACAGGAAAATATGCTCCTTTACCATTAGACTGCAAAGAAACGGATTGCACCTTTAGACTGCATAGCACACTATGCTGTTACTGTTTACTGATACATGTGGTATAGTATAGGCCTGATATGTATGCCAACCTGTCTTCAATAGTGTCTAAATTTGAGATTTTAGGATTTTCTTTGCTTTAAGATATTGGCTGGAGTCCTAGATGTTGTAGAGAAATAAACAAAAAATTATGTCACTTTACAGTAATATGTATTTGTGTCAGACAGAAGAATGGTAATTGTACATTGAGGCAATAGGGTGATGAATATACATAATATGCTATAACATTGTGTTGATTAGTTGAAAAATTAATGGAAATTATTTGTATTATGGTTTAAAGACATAATGTTGAATATTATGCAATTGAACACCATTAAATAACGAATGCTCAAAGTAATCATGTTGCATTTTTAGTGCTGGGTATATCAGCAAGTTACAGCTCTTGTAATCAAAACAATTTCATTACTGTATATATATATTTAGGCTGTGGTACATTAAATTGAATGATGCTCAACATCTTCAGCTTCTGTCCCAACATTTTTTCTTCTATACTGCTGGTAACTGTAACTAGCATCAATATAAGCTATGAATCATAGTATGATGATTATGAACTTGGCAATAGACATAAATCATCTTGGCATTAGCTACATGCACTAGTAGTAGTACATTCGTTAAGTAAGTGCTTTACATTATATTTCTACATCTTGAAGAGCACTTCTTGATTGACACAAAAGGATTGGAATACGCCATATTATGTATTACTACCAGGTACAGCCTGTCTTAGGTGGCAACATGCTGGACAGTGTTAGCACCAGTAGAGATTAACACCAGTTAAGTGTTGAGGGTCCAATCTTTGCCGGTAGCATGGCATAACACATAACATGTAATTCTTTCCACATGTATCAAGTATTTCAAAATCATTCCATGTATGGAAGTACTGTTTTGGGTTAGTGGGTGGTTGTGGGTTTGCGTGTATGTGTTTGACTGTCTGGATATAATAATTAGATTCGATAGCACATGGCTAGGTTGACAGGCAAGATGACAGGTCAGAAGGTCAGACACAGGAAATGGGGTGAACTTGCAGGTCACAGAATCTGGACTGGAGCCAGCAGGAATTAGAGGTCAACATGAGGCTGTGGGGAACTTGGGAAGTCCAGCATTAGCCAACCCTCATCCCACACAGTTTCCATCTTAGTCCCGATAACCTCATCCAATCACCTCAGCTTACTAGTAAATGTACACGAAAACTCAAAATACTTTCCGGAACTCTGGAATCTCATGTTTTTCTTTGCAGCTGATTGAGGACGAGATTTCACGCATGGTGGCAGCTGACCCGGCGGCTAAGAACGTGATGGTAAACGCCATCTTGGTGGACAACTACCTGTGGGACCTGAGACGTGCCCAAAGGTCAGACATGGACAAACTGCCCTTCCACAGGATAAGGACCATCTACTACTGATAGACTGGAAGATCTACCACTGGTTCACTGCTTGTGGGAGGGGACAGTCCTATGTTCCAATGCCCCTATGTTTTGACGCCCCAATGTTTTGATGCCCCTATGTTCTGACGCCCCTATGTTCTGATGCCCCAATGTTTTGATGCCTCTATGTTCTGACGCCCCAATGTTTTGATGCCCCTATGTTTTGATGCCCCTATGTTCTGACGCCCCAATGTTTTGATGCCTCTATGTTCTGACGCCCCTATGTTCTGACGCCCCAATGTTTTGACGCCCCTATGTTCTGACGCCCCTATGTTCTGATGCCCCAATGTTTTGATGCCCCTATGTTTTGATGCCTCTATGTTCTGACGCCCCAATGTTTTGATGCCCCTATATTCCGATGCCTTAATGTTCTGTCGCCCCTATGCTAAGACACCCCTATGTTTAGACGCCCCAATATTCCTATGTTCTGATGCCCCTATGTTTCGATGCCCCTATGTTCCACATAGGGTTAGGGTTGTCGGACCATAGGTTGTCAGAGCTGTTAGAGGATGAAGCAGTAGAGCTAAGGGGCATCAGAACATTGGGATTGGGACATACATGTAGGGGTGTCAGAACATGGGGGCGTTGGAACATGGACATTGATGATCATTAAAGCATTGGAAAATAGGGGCATTTGAAAGGAGTATCGGAACATAGAGGTGTTGGAACATAGGGGCGTTGGAACATACCGGTAGGAGTGTTGGAACATAAGGGCTTTAGATCATTGGGGCATTGTTACGTAGGTGTGTCAGTGTATTGGAACGTAGAGGTTTTAGTTATCTCCAGGCAGATTCGGTTTGTGGGACGAATGTTGGATACAAGTGACCAACATAAACTCCCCTTGCCCCACCGAATCTGCTTGGAGATCGGAGTTTTAGAACATAGAGGTGTCAGAGCTGGAGTAAGATGTTACCTTACATGAAACATCACAGATACCAAGCTGATTGGCCAGACCTAAACGCGTCAGAGTAGCTATAAAATGTGATTACTAGCGTAGTAACATGACAGTTATGCATGGTTAACAGCACTTCTGTCAAAATTATACATGCATTCGTGTCAAACACTAATCATGCCATAGCCATGTACGTGAAATTATTCTATCTAAAGTTTCAAACTGTAGATAGAGGGGACCAAAAAAATCTTTATGATACAACATACATGCCTCTGTTTGTCATTATGTCAGTGAGCTACAAATGTAGCAATGAGGGAATGTCAAGTAAAAGATGCCCCAAAAAGGTTCATTTTATTCCGACAAAGTACAGTTGCATGTATCTTGGACAAATACTGCACCAAACTCTGTTCCCCTTGCTATTCAATACTCACGTATTTCTGGCTCCTAGCAGCGCCCCAACGCTAGGGGTACTTAATTGATAAATGACCAAATAAAGGGTCGACTTCGGACGTATTTTACTACTAGCCGAGGGTGTGTGTGTAAGTCTTGTTCACATTGATATTGCTGCATATATACACAAATACTCATTTACTAAGAACTAGTAGTAGAAAATTTTTTTAAAAAGTTGTTTTCCTACAAGGAAAGTGTCGTCATGTTTGGTCTAGGCGTGTCCCCGCTTTAGAATCTATCTCAATTTGTTTATCTAATCTTAGCTTTTGTTCTTTGTTGAAAGTTTTCTCACCAATAAAAACGCACGGAAGATACAGAAGAACTAATGAGTGTGCCGACATCTCCAGTTGGCGGAACTTTCTGGGGTCTGCCCAGCAACGTGACTCTCGGACGGAACTAGTCTTAAGTGTGTTGACGTTGGAACAAAGGTTTCCACAACACTCTGTCACTTTTATAGGGGACACTAAAATAAAACCCGATTCGTATGTAGGACAAGTCGTAAATTTGTCACTGGTGATCATCGCTTTACACTTTTTTTTGTCGACCACATTGGACCAGAAGAAGTTTTAAGAAAAGAAGGTACATGATACTAAAATTGGCATTTTTATGATTGGAAAATTATGGTCAAATACTGTTTTAGAAAAAAATACGTAGATTGTCTGACGTATTTTTTAAACACCTGGCAATTATACATTTGTAATGTCTGAAAAGAAGTTATTTGGGGTCTTGGACGTAAAAAAAGAAAGAAAAAAATCTTTGTAAAGTTCCCCTGATGTAATACCAAAGTGGACGAGTCCGGTATACATCATATGTCAGGTACTTAGTCAGACCACCTATTAAAACACCTTAACCCGCACAAGCCGGACGTGCTCGGTTCACAGTAAAGATGCAGCGGTGTTTCCTTCTGAGTCTGGCGACGGCCGTGCTGGTCGTCGCACCGGCCTGTGGATGCCAACCCCCCGGGTGGGCACCCTGGAACATCACGTACCGTGTACAGCAGGCGGAGATGGTGGTGTGGGGTCGCGTGGTGGCCAAACACGGGCTCAAGACACCCCCGGCGACTTCTTACACCGCCGAGGTGGCGTACGGCTGTCACGTCAAAGCGGACACAGCGGCACTAGCCCCCAGGTTCAACATCACGAAGATGGGGCATGAGGGCCCAGGCCAGTGCGTCTCACACGACGTTGACATCGGGTCGTACTATTTCTTCTTCCTGACGTGGGGCGAGGAGGAAGTGTTGGTGCCACAAGACATGAACCTGGAGCCGGGGGTCCTTCCTGATACCACGGAGAACAGACTCGAGTTTTCTCTCTGCTGCGGATTCACATTGTCCGTCTGTCAACCAGATCAACTGACAACCAGCCAACCACTGACCGTCCCTCAGACAACCAACCAACCACAGACCACTTCTCGGACAACCAGCCAACCACAGACCATCCCTGATGGTACCAACCCTGCTGGACCGACCGTTGCCATGACTACGGTGAACGTTTCCATGACGACCCAGAACATGATGACGACGCCGGACATAGCAGTCGGTGGCGCCTCCCGTCTCGGCCTGTCCGGCATCTTGGTTCTTCTGTCGGCCTTGGTTGTGGCAGGACATCTGACGGTCTGAGACAGTAATACCCATTCCATATCTTATAAACAATGTTGATGATAAAATCATGTGGATAATATGGGCTTTGTGACTTTCAAATGTTTTCTTCAAACCTCTGTAATACGCACGTCTATGTCATCCACTACCCAAAAGTTTCAATGTTGAAAATATCAGTTAAAAAAATGAAAAGTCTATCTTTGTAGGGCTTTTATGTCCATTCACGTTAGGTTTACTGGACACCTAACTTTGTTATAGTGTGTTAGCAGCAACATATAGATTTGTGACATGTTTGGTGATCTTCCCTTTAGAGACGTCAGAATTAGACGAATGTTCATATGACTTTTTGTAAATGAGTAAGAATCGCCACATGTTCTCAATGTCAAGTTTTTGTTAGTTATCCGTTTTCATATATACATGTACATTATGAATTAGTGTGGAATAAGTCCATGATGGCTACTGAAGACTTGAGGATGACTTACAAACATTTCAATGATAGACACACAACTTCTATACAACTATGTAATGGCGTGAATGTGTGAGTGAGTGATTGAGTCAGTCAGTCAGTCAGACAGTGAGTGAGTAAAAGTTGCCGAACACTTTTTCTATCTGCCCGACATTGGATACATTATATCGATGAATAGAAATTGATCGGTCTGTCGTAAAGCAAAATTAATTATGGAATGTTACAGGCATACTAATAAAAATAAACTGTTACGAGCTGTTTTGTCGTCGGAAAATGCGTTTTCTTCGCTTTAGACGGTTGTAATATGTGTTAACATTAGTTATCATTTAGTAAAACCTATAGCTAGCTTAACTACGAGATGGCCAGCATGCTGTTAGTGTAGCGACCTTGTTCATTCCTATTTTATTACATGTACCTCCACCATCTCCATAGAAAACGTACAAATGCAAAATAAAAACATAAAAATGTAACTTTTCACACAATGCAACTTTTTTTTTGTTTTGCCACTCTGAAATTGCATTGGACGCCTTTCAATCTCTGAGACGCTGTTATACCGTTTTAGATGGGTATAAAAGACAGGTCGACCTCGACCTACAAATGTACACAGAGTGGTCGCCTTGACTGCAGAGTCAACGGTAAGAAAAACGACCAGAGCTTTGTTGTCCTGAAGCTTTGAAGAGAATTCGCTGACGCAGGTATCAGTGGCAGTTATATGACTGTCATAAAGTTTGGTGGGGGCCGACGGAACAAGAGAAGGCTAGCCGTTTTGCTGACAACACGTCATGGGTAAGGTAACAGCAAGTAATTTTTATGGATGACATCAGAGCACGCATTAATTTTCGCCTGATTTTAGAAAAAAAACAAGACATTTTGTCGCCCTCTGACAGTGATCAACATGCCGAAAATAAGCAAGATGTCTGTTGCCATGCCGGAACGTGGATGGCAGATAAATATGAAGAGAGGAGACATGGCTCTGATTTAATGTTTTGTCTTTTACTTCTATACAGTGATGTATTTCATTCCCTTTGTATGTGATGTTGGCTGTGTATATGTGATGTTCCCACTGAATCAAAACAATTGTTTGTACAATTATTGAAAAATTTTATTTTTCAAAGTTGTTTCAATGCGAAATGAATGTTGTAATAGTTATTAGTAAACTTAGCACAATACAGGTACCATTTCTTGTTTTCATAACAAGGTTTATGATGTTAAAATTTGGAAATTTAGGAATCCTGTTTTTTGGCCCGCCTTGTTTTTTTTTTCGCCCTATCGCATCAGATTTGGAGTCTGTGGACGATGTTATCCA
The DNA here is from genome assembly GCF_001625305.1 of Branchiostoma belcheri. Taxonomy (NCBI): domain Eukaryota; kingdom Metazoa; phylum Chordata; class Leptocardii; order Amphioxiformes; family Branchiostomatidae; genus Branchiostoma; species Branchiostoma belcheri. Next base: position 2,291,966 of record NW_017804020.1, on the reverse strand, counting down.
TAAAATGTACTTGCTGTGGCCTTATATGATTTGTTGAAATACGTGGGCTGTACCAACCATTCGCTCTGAGACGTGAACTTTAACTGAAGTAGTTTGATAATCTGTCAGACGATAGTCTAATACATTCATTTTTAAGAGATTCTACTTTTCTTTCACCAGCTCATAACACACAAATATTGCTCCATGTACAAACATATTTGTCAGATTCCAATCGGTTTTTGTAATATTTTGGCATGTCTGTCTTGTCAGTATTTGTTCACTTGTTCACGGTTTAATAACGTGCTTTGCTTGTCCTATGCATTATCATTATCAACGATAATGTCCTTGGCATTATGTATTGTGTTATGTTTTGATGGAGGCATGAATAGCTTCCAATAGTAACTTGAGCGTGCCGTTACCATGTTTTGTCAATAAATGTTTCAATAAAAATGTTCAATACATTTTTGTACTGCAGCAGGAACAAGCATCGGTTGAAATAAATATTGTTCTATACTTCATGGAGGTGTGATACTTCAGTTTGTTGTGTTACAATATGTGCCATGATTCTTTCCGACGAATGGTAGGGTTGGCAGTAATGTTATCTGTGTGAACATGCCACAGGGAGGAGGCTTTTGTCAACAAAATTCCACATGGCTGCTTGGAGTCAGAAACATGCTGGTAATTAACAACACTATTATGTCTGATTGACCCCGATGATACATTCTTTGTTATTGGCGAATGTAAAAGGTACATACATAGATAAAATGTAGCAGTGTTGCCGATAGCTACGTGTATGTGCAAGTTGCCAGCTACGAGCGCTCGTATAACGTTATATAAGTTTTAAGCGAGACTTTGCATTTTGTGGCTACGTACCATCGATCGGTGATTGGCCAAAGACCGAAGGAAATGTATATGCAAAAGACGAAGGTCAAGGTCGATTTTGCCTCCTGGTGACTGAGAGTTTTTATATCTTTTGTCCTGGAGATGCCACGGCCTTGATTCTTTTTCTGGCAGGTAGCATTTCATGTCAGGGGAAAAAGTGGCGTAATTTTGGTCCTAGCAGCTTGTTCTGAAACTGCAGGGGGAGTATGTGATTAATCTTATTGTTAATATGTGGCACAATCCTCTGTCAAGTCGGAATACATGTACAGGCTAGGCGCTGTTTGCAGTGATCTTGTAGGAAGCGGTTTGTCATCGCACCGCTAGATGGCGGTAATGTATATACCACTGTGCAGATGCTAGCAGAAGTACTAGTAATTGGGAAGACTGAATATTTGCAGAAAAGTACACCTAAAGCAACTGCTACGATACCCAGACTCGTGAAAGACAACACATGCACTGGTTTAATTTCCTTCAACAACCGTGCTAAAAGCTTTCATCAGTTCACAACATTCAGGCTGACAAATTTCAACTCCTCTCTGCTTTCCACAGTTGTTTGGCCTTGGCTTTGCTAATATGGCCCCAAAAGCTGTCCGCACAATGAAATAATAGTGAACCCTAACACTGGCGTAAGGACGTTTGGCCTTAAGAAGACATTGTGGAATGATACATTCTCGAGTATTTCTAAACTCAAAGTCAGTTTGACAATTCGAGCAATCCTGCCCCAGTATTGTTGTTTTGAGTGCTGTTAGTCAAGTTCTCTAGCTAAAATCGGCAGGATGGGTTTTGAAAATAAGGTTGTCCTGGGCGCACTTCCAGCACTGTTTTTGTTCTCTGCCTGCCTTGCGGAGGGAACTGAGTGCGAGCTAGGCTCGTGCCCGACGAAAATGGGGAACAGTAATGTCAACAACGTCACGGTGATGGCTCCAGCCGGACCGAGGGGCGAAGCCGGGCCGCCTGGACCGAGAGGCGGTCAGGGGGAGAAGGGAGAGACGGGCCGGCCCGGGAAGCTGGGACCACAGGGGCTGGAGGGACAGAAGGGCGAGAAAGGGGATCCAGGACAACCGGCGAATCAAGGTACTAGTACTTAAGCTTCCCTTTATCAATGCATGAATACCTTTATTGTACATACATACCCACTAGGTTAAGTGTAGGTTAGCCTGGGTACCCGTCCAGATTTTTGCTAATTAGCACTAGCACTTATACTATGTTAGTCTAGTTAGTAAATTCGACTTCTTCTCGCTTCTCTGTGTTGTTGAAAATGCATATGTAACAACAGACATGTTTTAGGATCAGAGGGTTGTCCAAGCTCATTAGAAATGTGGATTTTGTAGCATTACTTATAGGTGTATCAAGGACATTATGTCCTTGGGTGTATGAAGTGGAGAAACATTGATGTAAGTTCAACTTTCATTGCTGTACAAACTAAATTCTATTACAAAATGTTCATCTACTATTCTATCTAAATCACAGCACAAATCTTGTTTCACAGTGTGGCATACAGTTGATCAGCAGTTTTAAATTGTGACATCAGTCCTATGTCATTTATTGTCGATATTTAGGTGCTGAGGGTTGGGGCGGCGGAGCTGTCTATATCCGATGGGGGCGGACAGCGTGTAACGAGAGTGCGGGCACGGTAACGGCGTACACCGGCCTGGCCGGCGGGGCGCTGTGGAGCGAGAAGGGCGGAGGGAGCAACTACCAGTGCCTCCCCGCAGATCCAGAGTGGGGGGTGTACAAAGACGGAGTTGACGGGTTGAAGGCCTACATGTACGGCGCGGAGTACCAACTCAACACGGACGCGCCTTACGACGAGGCTACGGTGGACGACCGGGAAGTTCCGTGTGCGGTGTGTAATAAGTAGGGTCTAGCGGGTTTGGTATCTACGTAGCTACGTAAACGAGGATCCAAACAGTTCGCTTACTTCTGCGAAGCCGTGTTTATTAACCCGCACTATGTTAACTCTACTAACAGGTATATGCCCTAATGGTTCACAGGGACTTTAACATAGTTACACAGAGAGTTACCAGAGGTCTAGGATACAATACAGATGAGATACTAGTATCATACTACGTATACAGGTCTACAGAAAGCTACGACTAAACATGTACACGTACCTGAGTCCTGGGTCATTTTTAGATTTTCATTGTCACTTTCAAGCTCAGCTATGCTAACAATAGTTCTTCACTGGTACCTAGGAGTACCTAACGCGCTAATACAGTATATGCAAACATGTCTTTCCATTTGATCACCTACAAATTACCATAATCACTAAAACCATAACCGTTACAGGTGTGCTACAGCCTCTCTCGCCGGGCTCAGATGATGATCCCCGCCCGCAACACCTGCCCGGACGGCTGGACACGGGAGTACGGAGGCTACCTGATGGCGGGGTACCGCGACCAGGCCGGCCGGAGCAAGTTCGTGTGCATGGACGGGGAGCCCGAGGTGCTGCCCGGCGGGGAGGGGAACCAGAGCGGGGCGCTGTTCTACCCCGTGGAGGCCCGCTGCGGCTCGCTGCCCTGTCCGCCGTACGTGGAGGGGAGGGAACTGACGTGCGTCGTCTGCACAATATAGCAGCACGTACTGCACCGGCACGAACTGTAAACGTGAATAGCACTTATGCAAAACGTCTCGTTGACGGCCGTATTTGCTTATTTTAGGATTATAATTCCGTCTGTATTATTACTAGTAGTTTGACATCACTTTTGATGAAAAAATCCCAAAAGAAATCATTCTAACATGTGCAACTAGAAGTATGAAAAGGAGGTTTAAAGTCATCTAAAATACCTTGCTTTACTATGTTGTGCCTTATTCGTAAAAAAACGTCGTAAACAAATATTGTAAACACTATGTAGAGAACTGGGTTTAAAACTGCGTTTCTGCAAATAGAATGTGTTTCAACGGAAACAATTCTTGTTTGATAATTATGAACTATCATTAACAGACAACTGTTCAGATCAATTAAGATTTACCCATAATTGCTGCCCTGTATCATTATTGCGTGCCTTCCTTAGGGCAAGGACATTATGTCCTTGCTTAGGGTAAAACTTCACATGGAAAACAACAAAAGAACACAAAACCACCAAAACCTGCTTTTACAATAAAGAGTATGTTAATTGGATATTGCAAAACGGATAGGATAGCACCCAGGCTAGCTATTAAAACGCAGCCTCTGTCCTATTCACTTTACGTAACTGTATACCGCCGCCGTGTTCTGACGTCATAGTCCGCTTATGCAAGCAAAGAAGGCCAGGCTGTCATGGCGGTTCTCCAAACACTGTTGACGGGCCACAACATTACAGCACTACTGATCGCCGCTGTAGCGTTTCTCGTATCCTTAGCGTTATTTTCGAGGTTCAGGGGAAGGAGAGGGAGGGGGGCCAACCTCCCGCCGGGGCCACCGGCATGGCCCGTGCTCGGGAACCTGCCCAGTCTGGCCCGGAACCCGCACCTTCAGCTGACGGCCTGGCGCGGTACTTATGGGGACGTCTTCAGCGTGAAGATGGGGCTACAGGACGCCGTGGTGGTCAGCGGGAAGGACGCTATCAGGGAGGCCCTGGTCAAGAAGGCCGAGCATTTCTCCAGTAGACCAGACCTGTTCCTGATGCGCCGCAACAAGCAGCAAAACGGTAACATGATATGGGCTATCGTAACGGTTGACCCAATTATTGAGCTTACACCTGTATATAACGTCCTCGGTTGACCATTAGATTACATGGAATTGAGCGGATTAGATCTTTGGTGTACATATTTTGATATATATATTTTTTAATGAAGGACACTGAAGAGTAAGAAAATTTCTCATCCATACGTATTTATGGATTTCATAACGCTATTATGTTATGCCTCTCACTCAATAGGATAATAGGAATATGGCAGATACCATTGGTGGAGAAGGGAGAACTATAGCCGTGGCGACTCTTGACTCGGGCTTACATTGCATTACCCTCAGCAAGAGTCGTGGAAAGATCCATTGGCAGAACTGCACATTTCCCGTTGGCTGCTCGATGCTCCGTTTTTGACCCGGTTTTTTGCTGTCCCGAGCTTCCCTACAATATAACTCCACAATTGGCCGGGTTGCCGATGTTCAGATCGGCCTAAATATTCCACAGCGCGACGGGAAAGTACTAAAATAGCTAGTCGGTACATCCGCGCCGCCATTTTGGATATAGTCCGGAATGTCCGCTACCGCCGTCGGGAACGCTCGGTAGGCTTTCCGGTTATGATCGGAGAGTTTTCGGTCCCGCTTCGGTAATCGTGGCGCTACCGAGCGTTCCCGACGGCGGTAGCGGACATTCCCGACTATATCCAAGATGGCGGCGCGGATGTACCGACTAGCTATTTTAGTACTTTCCCGTCGCGCTGTGGAATATTTAGGCCGATCTGAACATCGGCAACCCGGCCAATTGTGGAGTTATATTGTAGGGAAGCTCGGGACAGCAAAAAACCGGGTCAAAAACGGAGCATCGAGCAGCCAACGGGAAATGTGCAGTTCTGCCAATGGATCTTTCCACGACTCTTGCTGAGGGTAATGCAATGTAAGCCTGAGTCAAGAGTCGCCACGGCTAGGAGAACTAACGCTAAATAGACTTTAACACCTCGATCGATTATGGAAATGTATAATTTTTAAAATCTAAATCCCTTTGTGAGACCTGAATATAATTAGAATTTGGGCTCCTTAGCGAGTACCGGAAATTCCGGTTTTGATATCTCGTGATCTGGACATGCTGGGTCACGAAATGTGGATCATCCTGGTAGATAGGTTTTCAATGTACTAGGGAAGAAGTGACGCAGACCTGAAGTGACGCGAGTTTGGTGGTGCCACAAAATTAGTGGGCTGTGGGCTTGGTTTTTGCGCCAACCATACATGTCAGAAACGTAAGATAATGCGGCACAAATATGTTGCAAACTGATAGTAGATCACACGGATTTTTTCATGAAAATATTTCAATTCTTGTGCAAAAAAGTTACATAATGCTCCTTTAACGGTACCATGCCCGAGGTCCTATTTTAATTTACAAATTCTTCACCATCGTTTTATGCAGGGCTTGTCATGTCTCCGTACGGTGACCGGTGGAAGATCCTCCGCCGATTCAGCATGTCCACGCTCCGGTCCTTCGGGATGGGCACGGGCATCCTGGAGGAAAAGATCGACACGGAGTGCCGCCACTTCTGCACCGAACTGGAAACAAAGTCCGGTGAGCCTTTCGACTTCACCCACCTTCTCCACAACGCAGTGTCTAACATCATGTGCTCCATGGCTCTGGGCAAGCGGTTCGAGTACGGAGACCCCCTGTTCCTCCGCCTGATGGAGATCTCGGAGCGGGGCGTCGAGCTCTTCGTCACCGCTCACGTCTTCAACATCTACCCGGTGCTTCGCTTCTTTCCCGTGGTACGAAAACAGTACAAGGAGTGGATGGATCTCTCGGAAGAGAGTATAGAGTGTTTCATGAACTTCATTGCACAGCATGAGGACGGGGAGAGACAAGAGAAGGCGCGTGATGTGATCGAAGCGTTCCGAGCAAAGTTGGAGGACGACCCGGGGTCTTTGCCGGACGACAGCCTCCCGCATCTGCTCGGAGACCTGTTTGTTGCCGGGATGGAGACGACCGCTAACACGTTACGCTGGGGTCTGCTGTACCTCGCGACGCATCCCGACGTGCAGGCGAAGGTTCAGGCCGAGTTGGACCGAGTGGTGGGGCGGGAGCGTCCTCCGGCCGTCAGCGACAAGCCCGACCTCCCCTACACGGAGGCAACCATCCTGGAGTTCCAGCGCGTCCGCACGGTGGTGCCCCTGAACCTCCCGCACTGCACGACCGCGGACACCACCCTCCTCGGCTACGACATCCCCGCGGGCACGGACGTGCTCGTCAACCTGTGGTCCCTGCACATGGACCCCGCCCACTGGGACAACCCCGACACGTTCGACCCCAGCAGGTTCCTAGACGACAACGGGCAACTGCAGTTAAACGACTCTTTCATGCCTTTCTCTACAGGTAATTGTAACAAATTTTAGCACATGTTACGAGTAATGAAATCCTAGTATGGAAAATGCATGTATTATTCATGCAAATAAGACCATGTTTTGTATGATTTGCATGTAATTACGTACATCTCTTCCCAAAATCATGGACATCCGTCCTTCCTATCCCCTGATTGATTCTTATTAGGGGAATAATAAAAAAATATTTTTTGCAGTACTGTTTGGGGCTCAGTTCTACACCTTTTTCTGACGTCAAAAAACATGTGCCACCCCAAAATCAAGACCATAGCGTAACCAATACAATATATACTAAAACCTGAAGTTCTGCTGCACCAAGGACAGCTGCCAGGGGGCTGAAAACCGACCTTAATCTTCCCATGACCTACCCACTTGTCAAATATTACACTCCATGAAGACCTTCTAAAGTTATGCTAACAATGATTATGTGGAAACACAGACACACACACACACACACAGACACACTAAAACAATACTTCCGTTTTGCCTTTTGGACGTAACAATACCTCTCTTTTCATTGTGGTAATAAAAACTCAATGTAGAGAAATAGACAAAATCTTTTTTTTTTTCTCGTCTTCCTCTGCAGGTCGCCGAGTATGTCTCGGCGAACAACTGGCCAAGATGGAGTTGTTCCTGTTTCTAACCAACATGTTACAGCGGTTCACCTTCACTCTGCCAGAGGGCGCTCGACCAAACTTTGACGGTATCCTTGGAGTGACGCTTCGACCACAACCGTACGAACTCATAGCAACACGTCGTGAATGACTGTGACGAATTAGACAGACACATGAATTTAGAATATCTTAGCTTGCCGTTATCTACAGACAATTGGTGAAAGAACGTTTGAACATACATATCAGTTAGTCTTCTCTTCAACAATGTACATATACTCTTGTTGTCTAATGTACAGTGGTTAGTGTTCCATAAAAATTACTTACTTGATTGTAAAAGCAATTAGCCTTCGGGCATGATTTTGCGAACAAAGTTTCTTTGTAAGATCTACTACAACTATACATTAAAACAAACGGGTAGATACAAATGAATTAACCTACTTGCAAGTATATGTATATGAATAAATCACTTTTATTATGATTACGTATGACTTATACTACTGGTTGTAAGGTCTAAATATTATTTTAAATATTTACCTTTTTGTATATGGTAAGGGTTATGTCCTAGAATGTAATTGGGTTTATCTGTTGGATGTAGTGTTTAAAATTCTGATGAGGAAGCGGAAATAAAGTTTTGTGTGTTTATTATCATATTGTGAACAATTTGTACCCGACCAACTCATGCAAAAGCATTGCTTTAAATGCTACACACTGAAGCATTATTTGTCTATAGGTATGTTGTTTCAAACCGGGAAGAGCTTGCATCTACACTGTCTCATCTATCCTGGATACTAATTTGGAGATATTAGACAACGAAGACGTTCATATACATTGCACATGTATGGCGGGGGCGCAAACACATCCGCAAATATACGCACTACCAAAAGGGGGCGGAATTTCTCTATATACTCATGTCATTGCTCACCAGTAATATACCAAATTTACTTAGTAAAATAATCATAAAGGAAAGAATGAAAACAAGCTGGACATACTAGTATTGTGTAAATCACATTTATTTTGTTGCACTTCCATCCAGATTCAAGTTAAGGAAACAACTTCACGGCTAAAATACATTATAAAAGTACACATGGCTTTTAAAAACATTAGAAACCACAAAAGAGGATGACTTGGCTACGCTGATCTGAATAATAGTGAGATTTTCTTGTGTAATTCCATGATACATGTTGATTAGGACATTTCTTTATCTATTGATCTACATGAAAAGGTACAGGACACACTGATGTGCAACTCTAGCGACAGCTAATATTAGGACCATAAAAAAGACATACAAAAAGCACATTGCATTGATAGAAGCATCTTCGACATAACATACTTATACAAGTCTCTTGTCTGGTTATAACAAGTACTAGTAACTCCCTGCGAACAGGTGAATAACCCTTCATATGAAAAAGCTAGTGTCCTGGTAAACGTAACCAACTTACCTATACCTTACCTACACCATATTGGCCTGTTGCTTAACACACAAAAAGAAAACATGTCCCTGACAATCATTTGATAGTCATTGTCATGAAGTGCATTGCATTGATAGACGCATCGTCTACATAATATACTGATATATGTTTATATATAACAGTCACAGTAATGTTGCCTTGCTCATCAAGTCTCTTGTTTAGTTGCTTACTTCCCCTATACCTTGCATTGGCCTGTTGCTTAACACACAAAAAGAAAACATGTCCCTGACAATCATTTGATAGTCATTGTCATGAAGTGCATTGCATTGATAGAAGCATCGTCTACATAATATACTGATATATGTTTATATATAATAGACACAGTAATGTTGCCTTGCTCATCAAGTCTCTTGTTTAGTTGCTTACTTCCCCTATACCTTGCATTGGCCTGTTGCTTAACACACACAAAAAAACAAAAAGAAAACATGTCCCTGACAATCATTTGATAGTCATTGTCATGAAGTGCATTGCATTGATAGAAGCATCGTCCACCTAATATACCGATATATATTTATATATAACAGACACAGTAATGTTGCCTTGCTCATCAAGTCTCTTGTTTAGTTGCTTTTGTCTATAAATTAACTCCCTACACACAGGTAAATAATCCTTCATATAAAAAGAGATCTGGTAGACGTAACCAACTTGCCCTGCCCTATACATTGCATTGGTCTGTTGCTTTGCACACATGGAGGGAAGAGTTCGATTTGTTTTTGCTTTGTTACTGGGAAGAGTCCCTTAACTCAGTGTTGTTGAAGGTCGTGTTTAAACTCATGCTAGCCTGCCTAGCTACATCCGCTACATATATACAAATCTCTCTGTGCACATCTCTCAAATCTCCCAATCATTTGATGAATTTCACAATGAATACTCAAATTCAGTTACAGACGCTTGCCTTCTTATGCGTCTGTTTGACGAACAGCCAAGATCCGACGGGCGATGTATAGGAACGTTTACTTTGTACACAAATCCCTCTGTATTCACTGTATTTATAGATCTTTATCTATACACACAATCAATTTCCGATTTAAAAAATACTTGATTATAATTTGACACACATACAAATCCCCCTGTATTCACTGTATTTATGTATCTTTATCTATACACACAATCAATTTTCGATATAAAAAATACTTGATTATAATTTGACACACATACAAATCAATCTGTATTTACTGTATTTATGTATCTTTATCTAGACACACAATCAATTTTCGATATAAAAAATACTTGATTATAATTTGACATTAGACATGTTGTATTGCACCAAACATGACTAGGAGGAATGTTAAGTTACATTGAATGACATTTTACCATAGTCCATGTTTGCATCACACTCTTCCCTCATGGTAAAAATGGAAGCTGGGGTTTTCCAAATCATATTTGGCCTGTCAGTACGCAAACATAGGCACAGGGATCATTTGTACCTGCTTTGCAGCCAGACAGAAGTGTATAAAATGTTTAGCCATCTAACCATGGCCTTTTTAACGGGTCTGAAAAAGGTTACACTATCCACACAAGGTTTCCGTACCTACTAGTCTTTTTATATGGAACCTGCTGCGATTTGTTTGTCTTTCCTGGCATTTTGTAGCAGTGATTCCTAAAATCTAAAGTACCAAGAGCTGTGTAGACAAGGGATGGAGAGCGATGTGCCTCCCTGTTGAAGTAGGGACGAGAGGTTTCATCTGCCAGTCAACATGGAGGATGTTAGGAGCGGTAGGGGTGAAGGGCAGAAGAATGAGAAAAGTGGCAAAGAGTACCACAGAGGAGGCAAAGAAAGCATCCCATTGGCTCTGGGCCAAGAGCACAGACAGAGAGTGGAACACCCTTGGCCATCAGTGTTTGGCCATCACTGCTGCCCCGCCTTACGGAGTGGGTCCTGCTATAGGGGTCGAAACCCTCAAGGACAGAAGGAAAGCATCTGATGAAGCCGAGGAGCTGTTTCTCATACTGCAGTACTGTGTTAGGTACGAAAGGTTTACTATATTTAGCCCGATCAGAATTCAACGTTTCTTTAAATGGCACTGATGATTGATGTTGCAAGAAATGACTCCAAGAGTATCACTGAGGTACAATTTTTATCTGTTCCATCGAAACACTCGTTTCTGGGTTCGCGGTCAGATTCAATTGACTTTCAGTGTTGCCCTTGTTTTTCTGTCTGTTTTCCTCTCTTAAATGATCAAGCCAGACTCTCATGTTGTCAGTCATCAGTGGGTTTTCGTTTCTGCCCTGCTGCTGCAGCTGCAGCACGACGCCGTTTTCCGTGCTGCGGTTGGAGGTGCTGGGATGGCCGGCCTGGGCCTCGTCACTCCTGTTCTCCTTCAGGTTGGCCGCTCCTTGCGGGCCCAGACAGGACAGCATCACGGGCAGAAAGACGATACCGTGCACAAGGCCGAACGCAATGACCAAGAAAACCGTCTTGAAAAAGGTACGCAAGCCGTAGGAAGGCGCCGTGCTCAGCGCAGCTATACCCAGAATGGTCGACAGCGACCCCTGGAGAATCGGCACGCCTAGGCTGTACAGCGCGTGGACGGCCCTGGCGTTACGGCCGCTGCCCTTCGCCGTGACGAAGGAGTAGACGATGTGGGCCGAAAAGTCGACGGAGAACCCGATGCACATGATTATGTTGATCATGGACACGCTGTCCAGGTTCACGTCCCAGAGCGTCATGAAGCCGAGCACCCCCGTACAGATGGACGTGATGGCGAGGGTGACCCAGACGGCATTGATGGGATGGGGCATGAGGAAGAGGGACACCACCAACATGGCGGCCGTGGCTATACCCAAGTTTTGCAAGGTGTTGGGCAGAATGGCGACGTACTGATCGTAATAAACGAACGCTGGGTGGTATACTAGTGCTTCTACGAATGCCTCAGATGCCAATTCCCTCATCTTCAGCATCATGTTTTTCTCCTTTTGGGTCCCGTCAATTTGCTTTGTCTGGACGAAAAACCGACTGGCTATGATTTCAGTGCCGTTTTCGTTGAACAATATGTCATGGGCATATCTCTTAAATTCAGATATATCAAGAAATCGGTCTCTGAGGCACTCTACGAAGGACGTTTTGTTAGCTGGGTCCAGTGGTGGTAGATAAGGGTTGTAGAGGCAGATCATGTCTGCATATGCCAAGTAATCACGTAGCCATGATTCAGACTCGTTTTTGCCATAAGTGAACTCAGTGTCCTCAAACCCAGCTAACATGTTCTCCACCCGATCCTGTACGTCAGGGTCCCAGTAGTCTAGTTCTTCTTTCACGACCACGGCGACCCTGGCGTCGTATTCGCTGAAGTAGCGGTCGTCCTGCTCAAGGTAGCGGGCGACGTACGAGGCGTCTCCCGCCAGCTTACTGAGCTGGACGCCCTGCCTCAGCTGGACGCACCCCCAAACCGCGACGCCCAGGTACCCGAGAAACACAATCATGACAGCTACCTTAACCCACACGTTTGTCATGAAAGGCCCGTAGCACTTTTTGAAGAACAGCATGATGAGGTGGTCGTTGTGATCCTCGCCGTCCTGCTCGACTCCCGCCTTTGCGTCGGCCCTGCAGCACGACTGCTGGCAGCAGCCGGCCTGGTCGTCTTCTGACGGAAGGGGCACCGTCATGCACGTCAGGAAATGTCGGTTCTGTTTCTCTCGGTGACCGTCATATATCATACACGCCCCGAAGAAATTCAGCTGAAACAAGTACGCAAACACTATAGCTATCCCGCTATACATACAGAAAACGCGGACCCCCAGGAAGCTGGTGATGGCTCCCACCGCGAAGGCCAAGGCGTTGGTCAGGGTCGTGATGGTGATGGACACCCCGGCCTCCGCGTAGGTGTTGGCCGACCGCTCCTCCACGCTGTCCCACGGGTTGGTCTTCCTCCACGCCGCCAGCAGGATGAACATGTTGTCCACACCCACACCTGAGTGGGTGTAGAAAGGGTGGAAACACGTTATTAGTGCGAATATTGTTATGTATGACGATATATATGAAATTGCGTCTACCTTATCGCTAACGCTACAAAACATATTGTAGGTGCCGAGTCTCTTTCGTCCTCCCTACAAATATTTGCGGACGAAAGAGGCTCGGCGGCTAAAATATGTTTTGTAACCTAGGTTACAACGTAAAATAGGTATGTAATATAACCTAGGCTAAACAAGGTTACAAGTACTGTGTACTGACCTATGACTAGGAAAGGCATCGCGGCCACCAGTGTGTTGAACTTGATCCCGCAGTACGACATCAGACCGATGGTCGCTAGGACGGCCATTCCCGCGGCCAGGACGCCCACCATCCCCAGGAAGGGCTTGCTGCGCACCGGGTCTATCATAAGACAGGACAGGATGGCGAAAGCCATCAGGATGCTGCCGGTGTAGGCCGCCAGCGCGGGGACGGTACTCATGGTGAGATCCGAGATCTCCGTCTCCAGGGAGCGGGACGTCGACCACGTCACGTCGATGGAGTCGGCGGAATACGTCGCCATGTAGCTGAGGAACGCGCGCTCCCATGCCTCGCTAGACTCGTCGTCCTCTTCACGGGAAGACCGGAGATGGTAGATCAGCTTCAAAGCCGTCGCTTTGTCTACTGTACTAGTATCAGTCCCGTCTTCCACCAGCGCCACGCCACCCAGGACAGCGCCGCTGAAAATTCTGCCCTGGAGCGGGTATCCCACCGTAACGTTTGGGACCTGCGCCGCGATGTAGTCCAAAAAGTCCAGGCCAGTGACGACGCATTCAGATTCCCATCTAGCACAGACGGACGTGTAGTTCAAACCTCGATCCTCCGTCACTATTCGCGTGATGTTTTTATGAAGAGAAACAGTCGCGTTCACCACTGACTCGTGTAGTACATTGTCCGCTAGTTGGCCACGACCTTTGATAATGATTGCGGCATACCGCCCAGTCGTGATGAGCCGCGAGGGCAGAAACTGCTCCGAATCGTTGATGGGGAAATGTTCCTGAATGTATTCTCTATCAACCTTCCCTGCCCCGTTGTCGGGCGTGTAAAGCTTCTCGATGGAATTCTCGTTGTCTATGAAGTAGAGTCCTCCTCCTAGACCTCCGGCCACTAGCAGGGAGACGAACAGAAAGACGTGCGGCTGTTTCGCTATCGTCCGTCCGAACTTTTTGAACCCGTTGCTCATCCACCTTTCAAAGAAGCTGTGCTCCATTATGGTGTTGCAGAACGTCCTGTCCAGTGATATCAACACTTCTGTTCGTCAGATGCCTGAAATTTGATGGAGCAAATACAGTTACAAGTTGAGCGGAGAAACAGAGACAACAACAACATCAACAACAACATTATGATGATATACGTATATATTGCCTTCATTGCAATATAACCTTGGTTGTTACGAAACACATGTACATCGGCAGTTCAAGCATATGTTACATTTATATGATAATTTGTACAAAAAAAGTTTTGAAATAAGTGGATTGGCAAGGCCTGGTGACATACGGGGATCTACAGATTAGCAATTCTGCTTCTGGTCCACCAATCAAGCCCTCCCATCTAAGTTTAATCCTTAATAATGGCGACGTTTCCCATCATAAGCCATTACATCAGACTACCATTTCAGGAGATTGGTAAACCTGGATGAAAAGTCCGAGTCCGCCAGGCTCAACCTCCCTTTATTAACCGTCCCTTTATTAACCGTCTCGCGTACGAAGGCAAGAGTATGGTAACTGAAGTCATTGTGAAATTCATCAAATGATTGGGAGATTTGAGAGATGTGCACAGAGAGATTTGTAATCTCCGAATTTTTTTTTTATACCGGCTGCGATGGATGGCAGTGGAATGTACACTTTGCACGGAAGTTTGTTTACTGGTAAACCCGGATAAGATACCGCATGCACTTGCGTACAATTCATTTGAATACATATTAGGAGAGTCTTGGTAAACAAGCTATTTGATACTTCCTCTCTACTAAGTTTCGCCTGATTTTGAAAAAAAAATTGTGGTCAACATGCCAAAAATGGGCAAAGATATCTGTTGCAAAGCCGGGACGTGGATGGCAGATAGTTTTTAAGAGAGGAGACAGGAGTCCAGAGGAGAAAGGATCTGATTTATTGTTCTGTATTTTACTCAGTTGATGCACTGTGATGTATTTACACGTAGCTTCTTTTACATGTGATGTTCCCATTGAATCAAAACCATTTGTACAATGATTGAGAACTTTTTAGTGACAACTGGATATTATAATACTTGGCAGTAAAAATAACACACTATAGGTATCATTAATTTGTATTAATTTGTGCCAGTTAAAAAAGAAAAAAAGAGAGAGGAAACTGGGCTGGAGGTAGCCTCTACCAGGCACCGCGGATCGCTGGAAAAATAGTAGAAATTGGCCGAAATAAAGGGATAGTATACCAGAGAAGATCCAGAGCCATAGAAGCTCAAATTTGCGACCCACGGGTCTTATCTGGTATACTATCCCTTTATTTCGGCCAATTTCTACTATTTTTCCAGCGATACGCGGTGCCTGGTAGAGGCTAGGCTGGAGGAGCTGTAAGGCGGCAGTGTGGCCGCGGGTCAGTAATTTAGAAGGCCGAGGAAACCGGTAGGCGCGCGGCAAGGCCGCATGGGAGAGGCCGCATGTAAGCCGCGTAGAGGGCTGAAAGTACTGTAAGGCGTTGTGGTGGCGGGAGACAGTGTGCCTGTAATAATGAGAGTGGGGGATGAGCCATGCATCGGCAAGACGTTAGGAGGACACGGGCGAAACCTTGAGACGGTATAATCGGGTATGGTTGTAAGCGGTGGCAAGAAAACTGTTGGAAGGTTTGATTCGAGGACATCGGGTGTGTAATTTAGAGGGAGTCTACCTGTTGGCGCTGAAGACAGCCTGGAAAGTCTTAGAAGAAGAGTCCCGGCAGATTTGGGTTAAAGACGAAATAGGCCGGAGTTGGAGCAAAGATCCGCGACTTGGAGCCATTCAAGATTTTCCCTTGGGTGGATTTTATGTTAGAGTGACAGTAGGAAGCCGGACTAAGATCAGAGTGGGGTAAGATTCAATGTGATATTAGGAGACAAGGCTGGATGCCGGAGTTTCAAGGCAGTATGAGATTGGGGTAAGGAGTAGTAAAAGAAAGGGGGAGGAGAGAGATAAGAGTACCACAGAGTGAAGGTTATGAGAGGTATCCCATCAGGGACTTGGTGAGAGAGAAAAGATGAGAGAGGAAGAATGAGGAAGGGGTGAAGGAAGAGTGTGGAATGTGTGTCAGGGTTGGGAAGATTGGCAGCAGAAGAAGAAAGGGATCAACAGCCAGAGAAGGGTGAAGGCGGAAGACGACTATTTCCGCATAACTTCATACCGGAGGTCCATGGCCGCGCATAACAAAAAGGATACTATTTGTGATGCTCGGCTATTGGACCGGAAGGTATGAAGTCATCGCCCACAATGCAACTCCAGCATGACGTCATTCAGTCCTTGGTCAGGCCAGGGGCCTCCGACCGCGTCTGGAGCCGAAAGCGGCCCACCCAACCCACCCCACGACGGGTTTTGCTTGGGGTGGGAATGGGCGCCCGCTTCAGAGCGGTCGCCTCAGCGCATAGACAGCTTTTGGCTTCAGACGACTATTTCCGCATAACTTCATACCGGAGGTCCATGGCCGCGCATAACAAAAAGGATACTTCGGAATTCGCTGGAACATAGCGTGCCAGGTTGTGGAGTAAAAGCACGTTCCTTGCAATTGACCTCCACCTTGAGATTATCTGTTAACCTTTTAGGTCAACGTCCCCGCGTTCACGTCCTTTAGGTGAACCGGGTTCCGACGCTGTGCAACCAAGGAGGTTAACCTCCTTGGTGCAATCCTCCAAATATAACGTTCCAATCTTCATAATATCTTTGATACACCTAGTTTGCTTCGACATATGGGCCAAACCAAGTACGGAATGGGGAGGGAGCTTTCCCTTCTGGCGTCGCCTGCCACTCGTCTTACGCGACGGTCACAACCCGCCGTACGTGCTTTTTGTCCGTACGTTTTTTGGGAGGCTACGTCTGCTACGTTTTTTCTGAAAACGTAGGGAAGGAGTGGCGTCGACGCACGTCACTCGCACGTCAATAGCACGGTTGCGCAAGGTGTAAGAGTGTGGTCTGCACGTTACGTCTGGCCGTGAGCTGTTGCGTGCATTGTACGTTGCGCAAGTGGTAAGTGAGTTGTACGTGCTTACAACGTACGATCTCTGTGCGATTGCAACTTTACCGTAAGGAGGCCGTACTCACACGTGCTTCTTCCGCACGGCACGTACGGGGCACGCACGTCGCTCGTACTCGCACGCACGGGTGGTGAATCCGCAGACCGCACGTAGAAAAAGTTTTACATGCACTTAACGTTCTACGGCGTGTCTGCGTGCTCCCAAATCCGTAGGATTCCGTACGAAGGTGGTACTCACCACGCACGGATGCCCTGCGTTTGCCCACGTTTTTACACGTAGACAGCAAGCAGAAGCACGTACGGCGGGTTGCGACCGTCGCTTTACAATCATAACATAGTTGGATCTCCGGTCGGACCGGTGCAATACTAGTGACTACCGAACCTTGCAAACGGTCTCATTCCGGCGCGGACGGCTGTCATTACAGCTTAACAATAAAAAAAAAACACCCGGTTTCTATCAAGCGAGGTACAGTGGTTGTAAGGTCGACTCCAGAAATAATGTGCCCTTGAGGCGTAACGACAGTAGGGATGTGTAACACAACTTTTTAGGAGAACATATCAATCAGAGTATGGAGCTAGCTTACACCCTTACACTTGTCACGGACATTTGTTTACTGGTGAACCCGGAAGAAGACACGCACGCGCGCACACATACTTCCTTTTCGCATTTAAATTCGTATTAGGAGAATTTTGGTGAACAAGATATTTGTCTCTGTGGTCAGACAATACAAGAAAATACAAGACAATGGTCCTTTTCTTTTCTTTTCTGAAAGGAAATTTATCCGCTGCAAACAAAAAGGAATTTACAGTCATTTTGTATGCCTAGAAACCAAACTAATTTTTTTTAAAATACGATGTACGGGTGTGTTGCAGTTGTGTGCAGTTTCTGCCTTCCCAAAGAAAACAGATAAAGGGGAAGTCGGTGAGGGAAATGTGCAGCATTGATCACGGGTCAGAAAAAATAGGGTAGAATTTAAAAAAATAAAAACTAATATATGGGATTGTTGTCAAACTTCCTTCTTGTCCTATATTTTCCCCTTAGAATAAAAATACGTACTAAATAAATATGATAAATAAGCAAGTCTCTATATTTCTCTATTTGAACAGCCTTAATTCAGCAGTGGTCTATACCTTTATCTGCTTCTCGTCCTAGTTGGCGATGGTTCATTTGTCCGACGACAGAAAACCGTCTCCAACCACACTGCAATGGTCGCTCAAGAAGAACACGTTACCACGCAGTGCCAGGCGGCTTAGTTGCGACGAGGAAGCTGGCAAGGTGTGCACTGGAACAAGCGTACATCCGAACGTTGTCGTCTTTATATAATGAAGAAGCCGTCTGATAAGTCGGAATTCGGTGTCGGTGGGACTTGCGCCCGAGGGTCGCGTTGTAAGAATGGCGAGCTCAACTGAGCCGTCTCGCTGTTTGATTTTATCAATTTATTCACGATCACGTCCAGACACCTGTCACTGCGGTCAAAGGACGAGTGGCTGTGCCATGGAAACTGACAGATCTACCTGTCGGTGACTTACATGTTAATGAGGTACTTTTTCCCGCTCATTCGGCATACAGTCAAACATGTCAAATTGTTGGTCTAGTCGGTTACTCGGCCGCCGTACTTTCAACATCCCTTTCAACCGTTCAAGAACAATCATATTTTCTTCGCCTAATAGAATCACAGTTACTTTTCTCATGACAGCATTAAGGTTCCGGGTCGGAGTTTAAGTAAGTGCGCAGTAAATCGCCGGAAACGTGACTTTGTATGGTATGTTTTGGCCGCGATATCCCTGAAATCGTAATATCTGTGTACATATATTTATATTATCTGAAAAGCCTGTTAGTTGTAGCCTTTATAGGTGGCGTAATGTTGGTGGTCCAGCGAAGACTTCCTGGTATTAGTCCGCGCGGATGGCTATGTGGCCTTTTCGCCTGTCCGCCGGGATGGTACGTTCAATGCCAATATCTTGTTCAAGCTCAACAGTAAGTCCCTGTTCAAGCTCAATACAGTCGCCGTAGACTGTGTAATACAGGCTAATGGTTAAGAAAACACCTCTTTGTATTGCGTGGTCAAACACTAGATTTAAAACAGAGCTTTTATGTCATGTCAACGTTCTGTCATGTCAACGTTCGCAGCTTATTAAAAAGATCAAAGGGGACATGTTATGTTACACCATACTGACACCAGTGCTGTTGTTATGATTGTCCAACTAACTCCTGCATAGTATTCTTAGTCACGGTCGTGTTCAACTTGACAGGATGTTGTGCTGGAGTCTTTGCCATCGCAGTATGATGTCATGTTCTGTGCAGGCAAGACAAAACATGCCCCTGTGTGAGTCTGTCACATGAATCGACACCTGTCTTTGGCTTCCTTATTTTATGAACGAACCCCGCAGGCAAGATACCGGCATGGCACGTTTTCTTAGTGACATCCTGTTTCCCTGTAAATCCGACGGTCCGTAAAAAAATTAAACAACTGTTGTGTTGTATTCATCGCGGAAATGCGCATAAGTGTTAACGCTAAATGCAAATTCAGAACTTGAAGAAAATATTTTCAGCCAATCAAGTCAAATGTCACCTCAAAGCTAGCCTCCTTCGCAGTCTTGTTGGGCGTCGGCGTTATTTTTTCTGTGAGCGACGTGACTAACTTGCGGCCGCGAGGGACGATATGCTGCCGAGGGAGTTTTTGTCGCCGAGAGAAGGATTCGCGCTTGTTGGAATCCTTCTCTCAAGACTGCGAAGGAGGCTACCTCAAAGCCACTATTATGAATCACGGACTCAGATATTCCATAAGACCTGGTTGTGGTTGGTTCTAGTTGTCCAGGCGTGCGCTCGCTTTGGTTGTGGCATTTTAGATACAATCTAAAAGATGGCTTATTTCGCATATAGTACTAGTAAACATTGATCAAAGTGTCTATTCTTTTCCTGCTTTTCAACTTTACCATACAATATGTTCTGAAATGGTATCAAACAACCAGGAACAAGAATCTGTCCAATAAGTAGTGACGTAAAAACGAACAAGAGATTTAGGTTTTGCTTGCTGTTACAAAATGGGTATTTATCTGAGTCTGTAACTTTAATTTTCTTTAAACACCAATGTGTTGGCAAACATTTGTGTATCATTTTATACTGAAAATACCGTAGTTTAACATTCTTAAATCTATTGTTCCAAATAAGTGTTTTTAACTGTCACCTCTATTTTAGACACATCTAAGGTAACAATTTTTAGAAATTCGTCAGTGACTTGTTTTGAAAGATAGAAACACATACTGCCAATTTTTCTAAGAAAATGTCGGACATCTTCTTGTCCTCAGTTTCCTGTCATCATATCAAATGTGTCAATATCTGGCAAATAGGGACTTTTAGCTATTTTTGAACAAAAATGTACATTTTTGTCTCCTGTGCCCTACTATTAAATCCGACGAAGTCACTGATTGATGAATTTCTACTAACTGTCAATATCATCTATGTCCTAAAGGTACGGAAACAAACAGCTGAGACATAGAAAAAAAGATACATTCAGATCTCCACTTAATAAAAAAATATGCAATACACTAGTGCTCTATATTCCCGTTGCGACATACGTTTACACGTTCAGTCCGAACACCGGGGAAAACACGGTACAAGAAAACGCTACGTAGACATTTGGAATGTTGCTGTCAACTGCAGCGTTTGTCTGAGTACGCCTTCTCCTACCTGATAGGTCTAGATGAAGGTCCTGGTCCCATAAACAACACCAGCCTGCCCAAACGTACGCCTTCACTCCAAGATCTAGGGTCCCAAACGTGGCTAAATTTAAAAATCACCCCCAACCTGTCCAAAGACTAAAGAACCGCTCTAAAATCTCTGAAACAAGACCGGAACATTCTAATCCTTCCGGTCGATAAAGGACGTGCCGTAGTAGTGTTAAACAGGGAGGATTGTCAACAGAAGTGTAGAGCGTTACTCGACGACGAGAATACTTATCTCCGACTGGGAAAGAAAGACCCGACTCCTAAGTGCAAGAAACAGCTAGCTGGTAAGTGTCTTACAGCAAATTGAGAAGGAACAGGGCTTTAATAGAGTGACTTATAGACAACTTTACCCTACAACAGACACCCCTCCGAAATTTTACGGACTACCGAAAATTCATAAGACTGGTGTACCACTTAGACCCATCGTCAGTAGTATTATTTGAAGTAAGCATACGCTAAATCGACACGTATACCTACTAGTACGGCAAATAAAGCCTACCAGAGGGCGCTCGACCAAACTTTGACGGTATCCTTGGAGTGACGCTCCGACCTCACCCGTACGAAATTATAGCAACATGTCGGGAATGACTGTGATGAATTATATAGACACAATACAATTACAGCGACCTTTATAAAATGTACTATAACTATACATTAAAACAAACATGTTGAATTTTACGTATCACTTATACTACTGGTGGTAATTATAAGGTCTAAATATTCTTTGAAATATTTACCATTTTGTACACAGTAAGGGTTATCTTTTTTGTCTTTAGGTTTATCTGTTGAATGTAGTGTATGAAATTCTGATGAGCAAGCGGAAAGACAGTTGAACAGTTTTGTGCGTTTATCATGAATAACTCAATGATATACAAAAGAATTGCTTTAAATGCTACAGATTAAATTATTTCTCTATAAGTATGTTGTTTCAAACTGGGAAGAAGTTGCATCTACACTGGTGCTTTGTCTCTGCTTCTCTTCCTTTCTGCAAGGACTGACGCTGCCTAACAGTACCTCTATCTGTCCGCGGAACTTTCGTCCCAAAAGCGCGTACAGAAAAGGGTTCGCCGCGGAGTTGACCAATCCGAACGCCCAGCACGCGTGCAGGGCCTCCTCGTCGCCACGGTAACCAGAGGACGCGATGACAACGGAAGTGACGTGGAACGGAAGCCAGCAGACCAGGAAGAAGACCGTGACGACGACCAACATCCGGGCAACCTGCCCGTCATCCCTTGCGGCAAACCTGTTGGACTGTCGGACTTCCCGAAGTACCCGGATGTATAACGGTACCATCACACAAGCTGGTATTACATATATAATCACAAATATAACAATAGCCAGGATAAGCAGCGAATTCGTGCCACTTGAGTCAAGATGTTTCAGATAAACGCATTCAAAGAGGCTCTCAGTGGTGAAGTTCCAGTTTTGAGTGATGACGTTTCGCACGACTGTATCGAGCGCGGCCGTGAGAAGGGATGCCGCCCAGAGGACAAGGCACGTCCTCAGGGCTTTCCTCACCGTGCTGTGCTGCAGGTGGTCCAGCGGCCTGGTGACGGCGTGGTGACGCTCCACCGCGATGGCCGTCAGGTGGAAGACGCTCGCTGACGCCAAGAGGACGGCAAGGACGCGGCCGACGTCACACCTAGAAGAAAGGAGCGTGGGGTTAATTAATTCGGCATTTGTTGAATGAATGAATATTATTCAACCGGTAGACATACATTTTGTATCAGTCTGAATTTTGTTAGATTTACTAAGTACAGCTCCGTAGTCTTTTTTTTTTAAGATTATAATTCAATTTCATGTACATGCGATGCCCACAAGTTGTTGTTTGTTTGAACTGGTCGCGGGACATTCAATTTGCATCAAGTTCAATGCGTCCGACTTATGTAATCGGTAAACTGGGTGAATTGAAATCAGCCTTCATAGTGTTATCATACGCTGCCACACTAACAACTACTGACACAAACAAACAAACAAAAACTCATAAACATCAATTGAAGGATATGAAGGAAGAAAGAACAATGGACACCGTTGGAAATTCAAGGGGGAGAAACGAACAAATAAACAAACAAACAAACCCTCTGAGGTAGCTTAGCGAGTCGTTCTCGGTACCCCTGCTCGGGTCTTCCTCTAGCACCGACAACGGCGTCTGTACCAAGCTGTACAGGCAGAAGCCGAAGTCAGCCGCGGCCAGGTTCCCTACGTACACGTTGGCGACGCTTCTGACGGCCGGATACCGTCCGATGAGGAAGATGATGAAAGCGTTCGCCAGCAGTCCTATGACAGAAATGATCCCCTGGACGCCGTAAGCCACGTAAAAGGATGCAGTCGAAACGGTGCTGTTTGTCTCATTAAGATCCATCATGACATCAGAGTACTAGTATACTATAGGCAGTAGTGAGCAGTCTAATGTTATGAACCCAGTCATTCGGTGTCACATATCCATCCGCAACCGCGTGCCTAGTATAGTAAATATGGTAATAGTAATTGGTTAATGAGAGAAAATAGTACATGCTAGGAAGACCACATTGCAGCTCATTAATTAGGCTGGATAAATCGGACGAGTCCAAGTTTGCCTAAAAAGCGTTCACGAACCTGATACATATTCTTCTTGCCACACAAGTTTTAAAAACTGAACTCAGCACTTTTAGAGTAGTAATGATATTTTTTTAGTATAGAGACTTCTATTCCCTCATGAGAGTGACACTGAAACCTTAGTGGGAAAATTATACACACGCCCTCTCCAACTGTATCTACCAGAACTCGTTGGACAACTTTGAAGGACAAATTAGGGTCACATAACACATGCCGCCATGATTGACTTGCAACATATAAAATTGAACAGAAAAAAGACATGCTCAGGAGTTGCCATTGTGTAAACTGGCCAAGGACCCCATGTAGAACAAAAGACCCATGTTTAGTCGTCTAAAAGTTCTCAGATAGTTGCTTTCTCGTAGCTTGAGCGTCCTATTGTAAGCTGAATCTGAAACAGTGTCACTGCAACTGGCAAATAATGTCCATAAGAATCTATATAAAATGTATAATATAGTCACCGTGAGCTAACGTGTTAGCTAGCCAAAGATAACTTTGTTGTTCCGAAACGCTGAATAAAAACATAACACATAACAGGTTAACCGTGCATATGTTCACAGACTAGGTCTTTCGGGTGACATACATGTACATGTATTTCATGAAGTTTGTAAAAGAGCAGAAGGTACAAAAGGCAGATCTACTTACGCTGTCCTTTGGTAGAAAGGTCAGTGACAACAACACTGTTAAGTTGGGTTTACAGTAGCCTCCTTCGCAGTCTTGTTGGGCGTGGGCGTAATTTTTGTGCGCGACGCGAGTAATATGCCGCCGCGAGGGACGATTTGCTGCCGAGGGACTTTTGCCACGGAGAGAAGGTTTCCGCGCTCCAACAAGACTGCTTCCAATCGGCGAGTTAAAAGGGCTATCAAAAAACACTTAGGAGCGATTGGCATGGATGTGTGAACTTCCCGCAATAAACGCCACCAGTGCAGGGTGGTGTTCACGCCCCGTTGATCGACGAGCCAAAACTTGTAACTTTCCAGCGGTCGCCGATCAACCCGTCGGTAGAACGCCAACCATTCCCGAAAACCCAGCCCTATCCACTCAACAAAATCCCGGAGACATTGCTGCTACGAAAAACAACTTTGAACAAATCACTACCACAGGAACCCGCAAGCTAAACTGTGATATTGCTGGGGGACGTCGACAGATAAACAAAGTGCCGCCATGTTGTTTGGTGGCGGGTTGATCTCACTGACCATGGGAGGGTAACACACCGCTCCGCAGCAAGTTGCGTAATAGAAAGAATTGCACATTTCACCAGCAAAAATAGTACTGCAAATTGTCTTGGTTTGTTTGCATGGGACGCTTAAATATGCACGGCAATGCCTTTGTTGTAACATTACCAATGTTCTCTGTTGGAACCTTCGACTATAACGTCACGCAAGCTAATAAAACCAACCGTTGACAAAGGCGAGCGCGTGTCATGCGTATCTGTGAATTACCCTTGCGCGGACATGTGAATTGGACCTGCGCGAACATGTGAATTGGACCTGCACGAACATGTTAATAGCCTCTATGAAAGGCTGGCTTAATCCGAGGCCCTTTCTACTCGCCGAATGGAAGCAGTCTTGTTGGAGCGCGGAAACCTTCTCTCCGTGGCAAAAGTCCCTCGGCAGCAAATCGTCCCTCGCGGCGGCATATTACTCGCGTCGCGCACAAAAATTACGCCCACGCCCAACAAGACTGCGAAGGAGGCTAGGTTTACAGCATATTTCAGTGTTTTCCAATGCAGTCAAGTCAAACATGCACATGGACAATTGTTGTCGCACGGTCGCATTCGCCGTAGGGCGTGTTTTGTTTTTGTCGTACGAATACCAGTAAGGGTATGATAGGACAGAGTCCGAAGATCCACGAGTTTCTACAACAACCTTTCCCGTCGCAAGACAGCTGATTTTTACCAGACTCGTCCACGCACGACTAAAGAACGCCCACAATTTGCTGTCGTGAATCGGTCGGGAACTCGTGATGCGGTTCTTGCCCTAGTATTTAGTCCTTGGGTATTTTGTTGACTGTTGTGTTGGCATGTGTCCTCAATCCGCGTCCATGCAGTTTGGGTAATGATGCCCTGAGGCAGAGGGGCTAGTATTATTGTCGGATAAAAGTGGATTATACTATTTATAGGGGGTCTTAAGGTTACATTATGGCCCAAGGTTATGCCCTCTGTTGTCATACAGCCTTGAACTATGACATCTGACCCATGGTACCTAATTATACTCTGTAACTAGATATTTCTAAATCGTTAGATCCATAAAAAAATACATTTTGTACCTCCTGTCAATCACTTCAATAAAATATCTGTTTCTCTGGCAATGGTGTGCCTCTGTTTCCAAAAGGCTAAGAAGAGAAAGCATCAAGAACTTTTTACAAACTCTTTTAGGTACTTGGAGGACGACGGAGGTTCAATGAAAGGAGAAGATATCAGAGAAAGGGAAATAACAACAAAAATATTTGGTTTACCATGCTCTCTGTTGAAATGAAAGTTATGTACTGCAAACAAAATATATTTGTCACCGCCCGGGATCGAACCGGGGACCTTGCGCGTGTGAGGCGCACGTGATAACCACTACACTACGGTGACTGTTGATAAAAACTATGTGTGGATGCCTTATGCTGCTATAGAGAAAACGATGGCATGAATGCGTCCTGTGGGAATTGTTAAACTAACCATTCAAAGTATCGATTATCAATACAGGCACAGAAACCTACGATATCGATTGACACAGCTTGAATCACTGTATTTTCAAAGACCGTTTTCCAATACTGTTTATATTGCTATCATATTTTTTCAATTACTGTGAATGGTTCTGAGTATATGGTATAATATCATTTTGGGTAGACCAATAAATGACAATTCATTATATTGGCCTCCTTGTCGCACTTATTAATATTCATCCAACCAAAGAGATCATATTCGGCACCTGTCATTCCATATAAGGCAAAGGTAGCACTAATATTCATCTCTTAAAAGAGACTATCTGTTTTGTGGTATATCAAGGCAATAAATCATCTTGTAAGATGTATATGTTCTGCTCAATGCCTCGACGGTTTTTGTATTTCATTTCAATGTTTCTCATTACTCAAATTCAAATTCCAGACCACTTCCTTCAAATGTTTTTTTGAAGCGGTTGTCAAACACCTCGCTCTGCGGCTCCGTGAAATAGTTTTTCCAGTCACCCACGACACCTGAAAGGCAATATAAGAACAGGATGAAAAAAAAACAACCCCACTTCTTCCAACTAGAAAAACAACAACCCCACTTCTTCCAACTAGAAAAACAACAACCCCACTTCTTCCAACTAGGTACCAAAGCAATCAAGGGGGCAAAATATAGCTTCAAATTTGGTATATTAGAATACCAAGCGAAGCAAAGCAAATCAACCTTTCTTCTCCCATACTCCATCTCTGAGAGGGAATTTCCGCACTGAAAGTTTCTTTCTCTCTGTGGAACAAGCTTCCTTGTGAATGCTTCCCTAACGAATGGGTACAACCTTAAACTTTAAAAGTGTAAGGTAAAAAAAACTGCATATCTTTACAGTTCATTTTTTATAACCCAAAATATGTAAGTTGTTCTTGATGTTTTGCACGTGGTGAAAATAGATAAGTAAATTTAAAAAACGTAATTCATTTTCACATCGTGTGTGTTGTACGGTACCTTTTCTCTTTATCCTGGCGAGTTTCTCCCCTGGCTCTATTGGAGTCTCAAAACTGCAAGACTTCACCACGAACTCCACTTCTTCATCACTGAGCGTCTTGTTTAGGAACGCCGCTATCTTCTTTACCGTCGAGAACATCGTCTACAGGATACAAACAAGTAAAATCTGAGATTTTATACCTCCGGGCTTTAAACAAAGAATTTATCGAGACCGGACACCCCTCTGTGTGAGGGGTCATATACGTGGACCAGTCCGAGAATAGCTTAAATACGCCAAAGGTCAACGGTCGCGACCACTTTCACGCTCAAGGGGGTGTTTTGGGGCCACCAAAAGGCACCATTTTCACCCCCGAAAACACATATACAATAAAAACAAAAGAATGTGCATCATCTACAGCCCAATAGCAAAACATATACCGAGCCTCAAAAGAATCTGTCCACCCAAACGCGAGAAACAGCTGCGAACATGAAAATCTAGATCTCTCACAAAACCCTTGAGGAAGGATGTCTCCTCCACCGGAGGTAACAAGAAATCTAAGATTCCAGCTCTCCGGGAAATATGTAATGCGTAAGGTTCACAACAACCCCTGATAAATTTCAGACCGATCACATTGTTACGAGTAACGTTACATAAGTATTGTACCTCATATCAATTGGATCATGGAATATACAAGAAATACTAGAGAAGTAACATTTGCAAAGCAAATGCATAATGTTTACCTTCGGACATGGTCTGCTCTGTTAATTCTTACTCAAACACATTCACATACATGTACTACTAGTATATGGTGACATGAGCAGACCGTGAAATTGCAACATTATGTAACCCAACACCAGTCACCATGGTGACAGACATCAACAAATCATGTCATTGGTCAGGTCAGAGGTCACTGTTTGGAGAAGAAGAAGCGGGAAGAAACAGAGCAAAAACAATATGTTTTCCTTTGGTAAACATAAAAATCTTGATGACAACATGACTTGAACAGAGCGAAAGCTGAAAGTGTTTTAGTACCTTCTTGAGATCCTCGTACTTGATGAAGAGAAAGTGGGGGTCTTCCTTCATCTCCCACCAGCCCAGGACGTGGTCGTAATACGACCCCCGCTGAACTAACAAAAATGGTGTGCGTAAATTATCTAGCAAACGTCGAATTTAATACAGTAGGCGATCTGGTGATAATCAGTTTGATAGTTTATTTGCACATTATTATTTAATAGAATAGAAGATGAACAACACTTTATTTTAGACTGTACTTTATATTCTAATGAAAGATCTGTCCTTTTTTTATTATATCAAAGAGAAGTTCCCATACTTTGAACACCTAAGCGCAAATGATAAATTTATATTTTTGATGCGTCTAGACAAACCCTGTATCACAAACATGATCTGTTCCCACATTTTCTACTGTACAAAAAAGCGCGAAGTTTACCTCTTTATATTAGCTCAGTGACTAGAACACTTTGTATTAGCCTAGTATAGTACCCTTGTATGTTCCTTATGTATGTATGTATGTCTAAGTCAAGTGCATCTTTTGTCTCCAATTTTCTATATACGTTTGTTATGTGTCTGTTATATCTTGACCTGTACCTAGCCCGTCGTGGAATGAATGTACAATAAAGGTACTAGTATTTCATTTCATTACTGCAAGAGGGCTTACTGCAACATGGAAAATGCATATACCGACAGTGCAAGCTAACAATGGTGACAAATGACTGACAAGGGACTATTTGATCTAAGAACTGATACGGAAATAATGTGAACCCAGTTTGCCTCATCAATAATGTGATGCAATTTACCATTCCCCTCCAGGAAGTCCGCTAGAAACGTCTCCCAGGATTCAGGCGTTTTGAGGTAGTTGACTTGATGAGACCAGTGGTAGTAGGATGTGCAAACGTCTTTTGGGTTTCTCATCAGAACTAGCACTTTGATCTGAAAGAAAAAAAATGCAGTTCACTTGTGTTTGAATGCCAATTTGACAAAATGTACTACATGTATTGCTAAACATTTAGCCATCTTTTCAACATAAAAAGTCACTCGTAACGAGGGACTTTTTATGTTGAAAAGGTGGCTAAATGTGCATGACTCGTACCTTCTTGCTGGGTCGAGCTAGTCCTGGTGGCGCCAGATCTCTGCTAAGAAACGTATGAATCAACCTTGGAGGGGCGACATCTAGCAGTTCCACGTGGCATGGCAGTCTACCTGGATACGTGTGCTCCAGGCCAAAGTCCACGTCTTCATCGCACCTTTCTGTCTTTTCATGCAGGATTTGGCGCACAATCTTCCTTATCCAATGGGTACCTTTGTTTTTGTAACAAAGATGTATAATTTGCTCACAGTTACTGTAGTAAAGTCAATAATACGAACAGTGACCAGCGGACGCCACAAAATGTTGAATCATTAACATACAGGATCCGGAATTTTCATTTCTATATCACATAACAAAGCCATCGACATCAAGCACTACCCATATGTCATATTTTATGTGATGCAAACCAAAATCGACGGTGTATGATCTGAGTCGTTTGTTTCGCAATTATAGACTTACAATGTATCAATGTCAAAAATGATTATATATTTTTGAATTCACAAATTATCAATAAGTACAACCTGGAAGTAACAATGTTTACTTAAGATATATATACATGAAGTATTAGTATTATGATCAATGTAAAGGTCTGTTAAGAATTTACTGAAGTCATAATACTGGAAAATGGTTACCGGTCTTTGGGTATCCAATGGTGACAACGTCGCCATCTTTGAGCTCAAAATTCTGCATAGCTTCTAGGTTGTCTTGAGTCACCCAACTTAAAAACTGCCTGCCCTTATATTCAGTATAGGGTATGTCCGGACCGGAATATGGGGACGTCGCCATATCCTTCAATAACAACGCCAGGTCACACAGTCACGTAAATTCGACGTAAAGCGGTAATTCAGGAGGTGTTAAAACTTGACCAACTTTCCAGACTCAACAATCAGATCAAAGTACACCGAAGGTCATTGACTACTAGTATTTAGGATAACAAACTAACAGAACGGGCTGGGGGAGGGGCTCGGCTCGGCACCTGTCACTCCGTACAAGGACAAAGGTAGCACTAATTAATATTCATCATACCAGATATGTCACACGGCACCTGTCACTCCATATAAGGGCAAAGGTACCAATATTCATCCAACCAAAGACGTCACACGGCGCCTGTCACTCCATATAAGGGCAAAGGTACCAATATTCATCCAACCAAAGACGTCACACGGCGCCTGTCACTCCATATAAGGGCAAAGGTAGCACTAATTAATATTCATCCAACCAGATATGTCACACGGCACCTGTCACTCCATATAAGGGCAAAGGTAGCACTAATTAATATTCATCCAACCAGATATGTCACACGGCACCTGTCACTCCATATAAGGGCAAAGGTACCAATATTCATCCAACCAAAGACGTCACACGGCGCCTGTCACTCCATATAAGGGCAAAGGTAGCACTAATATTCATCCAACCAAAGACGTCACACGGCACCTGTCACTCCATATAAGGGCAAAGATGTCATTAATATTCATCCAACCAAAGACGTCACACGGCACCTGTCACTCCATATAAGGGCAAAGATGTCATTAATATTCATCCAACCGAAGACGTCACACGGCACATGTCACTCCATATAAGGGCAAATTATAAGGGTAATATTCATCCAACCGAAGACGTCATACGGCCCCTGTCACTCCATATAAGGGCAAAGGTAGCACTAATATTCATCCAACCAAAGACGTCATACGGCACATGTCACTCCATATAAGGGCAAAGATGTCATTAATATTCATCCAACCAAAGACGTCACACGTTGCCCAGACTCGCTCCATATAAGGGCAAATGCGTCACTCTTCCCTCAGACAAATCATTTCAGTTGTCATATTCATATACATCTTTCGCTGTCATATATCAGACCTTGCGTCCACTGTCTACCAGTTCTGTACAAAATGTACGAGCAAGCGGTGCCTGTTCGGGCCCGAATCGCAGGACAAGTCAGCGGGCCGCCGTCCCAACTCGCTCCCTTCTGTCAGAGGGGTACAGACGGGACCGTCCGCCTTGGCATAAACGCCGACGCCACGCCGTACAGGTGGCAAGAAGGGATAGAGACGTCTTCAGACACGTACGAAAAACCTGAGGTGGTGAAACTACAGGAGCTCTCGCCACAGGGGCCTCAGACACAGCGAGCTAGACTGGAATTTACGGAGGACGCCACAAGTAACACGTCATTCCATGTCGGTAATACTGTAGACAGAAATTACCCGTACGGCCAGTATCGGAGCCTTCCTAGTTTCCTCGCCCCCCGCCGCAGCTGCCAGGCCGCCGCCTTTGCTGTGGTGGTGACCCTGGTCTCTGTGGGACTCGCCGTCATGGTGTTCACCAATGGAGAAGGAATATCTCAACTCTCCAACACCGTCGATACCTTGAAACGCAACCTGGCCGGCCAGAAAAACCTAACTGCCGCCCTGAAGCAGCGTCTTGACCAGAAGATGTCAGTGCCCCGTCCAGAGGAATTTGTCAAGCACTTCGGTACGCCTGTATCCTGTCCTGAAGAATATACCAAGTGGCGCGGACTCTGCTACAAGGCCTTCAACGCGACTAAGAACTTTTGGCAGGCGGAGCTGGCCTGCCACGAGGACGGCGGCACCCTCGCCATGCCCCGAGACAACGACACCAACGCCTTCCTCATCTCCCTGTACAAGACCGTCAGCAAGAACAGCTTCTTCTGGATCGGTCTGCACGATCAGGACGAAGAAGGAAACTTTAAGTGGGTGGACGGCACTGCTCTTGGTGATTACAACTGGTGGGCTACGGGGCAGCCCAACAACCATGCTAAACGGGAAGATTGTGTTGCCTACAGCGCTAGTAAGATGAACCGTACCCACATGCCGTTCAATGTCATACAGCAGCCGGAGAAGTGGTACGACGCCCCGTGTTACAGCCGTATACCATTCTTGTGCCAAGTAGTCCCAGAAAACGCACGGGCGCCACTCAATTAATTCCCCAGCTATTCTCCAAGAAAGGTAAAGAATATGTACGATAACATTAAGTAAAAAGACTAAAATAGAGGATACATCTTGGGGCTATAGTTTCTACGCCTACAGAATGAAATATACTGATGCAAATGTGCGAATGTGGGGTGATGTGCCAATACCAGACAGATTTCCTTATTCAGAATATTTACACTTTTAATGCAAAAAATCGCACTGGATGTCTTTGAGTCAACACTTCGAACGTAGAGAGGTTACACACATAAGAGTATCGTTCTTTTTCGTGAAAATCCCAGTCTTTGTATTGTTGCCAATGTGGTAAAATGGTTTAATATGTATAATGACTGAGTAATAATAACCCATTGTAATAAATCTGTTAGTCAGCATTATTGATATTAGTTGATAATTTCTTGCATTCGTGGATTTATAGATCTTATTAACACATTAATTTGGAAGCATACATATTTACACAAATGACAACACTCATACTGAGTGGCTTTTTATCATGAAATTAAGTTCATCTGTGTTGGTAGTAATCATAGTATCATGAGTTTCTTCTTGTCTACATGTAGATGGAAGTGTCGTTCCTGTATACAATTTCGAGTGAGTGGCCGCAGCAAGTAATTTTTTATGGATGACATCAGCGCGCGTTTTGTTGCCTTCTGACAGTGGTAACATGCCGAAAATGGGCAAAGATGTCTAGCTGTTGCCATGCCGGAAGGTGGATGGCAGATAACTATAAAGAGAGGAGACAAGAAAAGGCTCTAATTTAATGTTTTGTTTCTTACTTTGATGCAGTGATATGTGATGCTGGCTGTGTTTGTGTGATGTTCCTACTGAATCAAAACCATTTGTGCAATGATTGAGTCAACAAATTTTAAAAATGTAGGAACCTTTTTTTTCGGCCCACCTTGTTTTTTTTTCGCCTGCTCGCATTAGATTTGGAGTAATTATAAGCTGCGGAGGATATCATCCATAAATTTTACTTGCTGTGGCCTTAGGTTGCTTCCCACGCACGTCTCTGTGAATATATTATTCAGCCGTACGCAGTAAACAATCGCCTAGCAGATGTTATATGAGATTCTGTATATTTATACCATTTTCAAGCTACCATCACATCGTCTATTAGACACAATCCTTTGAAATTGACATCAGGACGAGTTATGAAATGATTTTGTAGATTTCCTTTCTTGCTCAGACTGACTTTTTGCTTCGGAAATTAGTCTACCAGCAGATATCCTTATACATATACATGTAATGGAAATGTGACATCGCTGTCTCAGACTAATCATCATACGTCATGACATGATCATATATATTCTGATGTTGAGGACTGTGTATCTATTTTCTTGGAGTAGTCATTTTTTGTTAATACCTGTCTGTATTATGAATAGTTTGAAATGTGATTTCCAAGGCAATAAATTGGATTCATCCAAAGTTTCGACTGTGCAACTCTAGTCTTTGACAAGGAATGAGCAATCCATATCTTATTTTTTCTCCACAGAAATAATAATTTGCTTTGTACCCGGCCACTTCTCCTCAATTGAATTTTCAGTGGGGCTTTCTACAGTAGTCTTGTATGGTCTGAATTCTGTTGTACAGTACAAATGTGATCCTGAATATATAATTCTCCTTCATACCTTTTCTACCTCCTTCAGGACCGGGGTGCTGTACCTTCAGCTTCTTTCTTTCTTTCGGGTCTATTTTCTCGCAAAGGCACTGCCATTATGTATTAAATTACATACCCGTAGCCAGGATTGGGGGGGGGGGTCTTCTTACTATCAATAATTTCGCGTGAATTGACATTAAAATTTGTTTTCAAGCTCTTTTAGATGGATGTAAAACCAGCCAAAAAATACCAGTCTATAAACTAGAAAGGTAACATTTGCAAGGCAAATGCATAACCTTTGCACATGGTCTGCTCTGTTCTTACTCAAATACATTCATATATATATATGGTCAGACAGGAGTTTAAATCCCTCCTGCTATGAAATTGCAACATGATGTAACCCAACACTAGCTTCCATGGCAACAGACACAACATTGGTTCCGGTCGGAGGTCACTGTTTGGAGAAGAAGAAGAGGAAGAAGAAACTGAGCAAAAACAATATGTTTTCCTTCAGCAAACATAATAAATCCATATAGCCTTCTGGTTTCACCCATGTGTATGGTTTACTTTAAAAGTAGTGCAATCATTCACTTTCATGCAGCATAAGAGAAGAACACTGAATTTAATGGTTCAATTAAATTTATTTCCTCTATAAATGACTCTTTTTGTAAGTTCTCACATGTTTAGCTGAAGAACCAGCATGGATACAGAATCTAGCTCTGTTAGGTAATCTCTGGTGTACTTTCTGTATTTTGTCTACACTCCAATGTGTACAAAACTTTTCAAATATATACAAGTTAAGTCCTACATCACATTACCACATGTATGTTCAACCATTACATTACAGTACATCACAGTACTTTAAGCCTTCAGGTACCTTTGAGGTACCTAGTAAATGCACCCAATGCAATTTCAGGACAAACTGAATTTTTAAAGTCAATTTTCTGGTAATTTTTTTAATGTAGTGAGGCAAAAATGTGATGTTGCTAATGAAGTAGATTTCCTGATCCAGAATATTGTTTTGAAATTACATTGGATGCCTTTAACAGCAAAAGTCAGTTATTAACACATTTTCATGTCCATCCTCCTCACTGCTTGAAGGATGCAGTTGACTTGGTGACACCGTGTTTCCTGTGAGGTAAACAAGATAAACATGTCAATAAAGCATGAATGTAAACAGGAAACCACAAATGTAAACATTTGAAATATTTGAAACATTTGAGAAAAAGCATGAGACAAGACCAAGAGGTGCATGACTTTTGCAATGGAGAAATGTATGAATGTTCATTGTATTTTGCACAACTTTTGATCACAATTTGCACATGTGTAGATGGAAAGCTATTTTAGATCTGTACTCTACTTGAAACAACTGATGAATATTTTACATTCTGAATAGGATATGAATATATGGACCTCACTAAAGAAACACACAGTACATTTCAGGAAAATTGATATAGTTGTTACTTACGCCTCCCTGACAAAGGTGTCCATGTTGATCTGATCAGCGTCTGCTCCCACTGGATGTGGGTCATAGTCCACACACCCTAGATTCTCCATCGCTTTAGGAAATAACCAAGGAGAAATGTTATATTATACCTTCTTTAACACCTTGTGTACTGCCTTAGCCTCTATCGGGTTTTGGGAAGTGGCTGGAAAGAGCAGAAGTTGTTCAAATAGAGCTAACATGCTAGGGGAGTTGGTCCACTACAAAGTACATTGGCAAACTATACTCCTGTTTTGGACCAACTCCTCTGGCATGTTATCTCTAAGCTCTATTTGGACAATTTCTACTCTTTCCAGCTGCCTGGTAGAAGCTATACTGCCTGTCATATCTAGTAATTGATTGATTAAGTTGTTAAATACATGTAGCTGACAATTAGCTGCGCTCCCTCTAGAAGTCACTGAGAATTCGCCATAAACAAAAACTTGTACTAATGTACTGACAGATTTCAGTGTTATTCTATTTATTGGGTCACTTTGGGTAAGATGTGAAGAAAAAGTGAATCCCTACCTACTGACCCTATTTTTTTCCGGACTGTAATGAGACACACAACATTAATTTCATGAGTTAAACACTTACCATGTTTGTACTGTTCCAATGTGATGAAGCCCTTCCTTGTGGGGTCCAGGATGCCGAACAAGGCCTGCAGGTTGGTGTCATCAAACAGGACAGGGTAGTCCAACTGACTCAACTTAGACGTACGTAACCTCTCAAGGTACTGGATCAGGTACTGTCTCGGGTTGTCTACAAGAAAGTGAAGGGTTATGACGGTTATAATTTTTTAGGATTGACAGAGGCGCTGGGGACGAGCGTGACAGAGGCTAGTGTCAGTCTGTCAATAGGGAAAAAATCTTTAGAAAGAAAAGACTTAAGAAAATTCATAAGCCAATTAATAGTATAGAAAAAACATTGCGAAGAAAATTTATAAGCCAATCTTTAATTTAGAAAAAACCCTACTGGCTAGCCTGTTAATAGCATCTGTCAAAAAACATACATGATATCAAATTTTTAAACTTTAAAGACAGTTTAACCATACCCTTGGTTCAAAGGCGACAGAGTTGTTATGTTATATGGCAGTCTAGGACTGGAAAAAATTATTCGTAAAGCAACAAACTTCCTGGATGGGCGAACGAACCCCAGGTCCTTCGAAAATTTATACACGAGATACCAAAGCTTCCACCCAAATTTCACCGTCAACAAGAAAGCGCATACAACAAGTCTGAACACAACGAGAACGAAATCTGAGCACATGCTACACTCACCTGGTCTGCTGTACACAAGTTGTGCCGTAAGGTTGTTAAAAAGCTCGATTATTTTGTGTTCTTCCAGGTAGGCTCTTGCCTCTTCTTCCCTCGGTGCTGCCATTTTGTTTGACTGTTACCAACACGACGGACCTGGGAACAAGAGCGCAATTAACCTTTCACCCCTAGTATGGAAAATGGAAAATTCTGCAGAAATCGTACTTTTCGTATTGTCTGTGCTGAAATGAGTTGAATCAAACTGTTACGCTACAAACAATGATTAATACATTGGTATTTTACATTAATATTTTAGTTGTTTAGGTGCACAAATGCACAAAATGATGAGAAATGTTACTGGATACGAGAGCCGCAGAGCATGGTGGGATAGCAATGGCGCTGTCATGATAAAATTTTTCGTATCCCAGCTCACATTTTCCTTCTTTAACTTGCGTATGGTTTACAGGAGGCGTACGGGGCATACGGATAACGTGACAAATCAGGTTTAGGTAAACTTTGACAGATTCATTGGGGCCTGGGTAGACATACGGCGACGGCAGGAGTACTGAAAGTGCGACCACCACGCTCACTTGAAAAGGGGTGGGAGGGCGAGGGCAGATAGTTGCTTTGGCCGCACTTGTTACTTAGTAGTTAGTTTGTGTCGCAGAGGAAGACCTGTTTAACTTTAAGTTTCAAGTGTACGGCAAAAAGATTTAGAGATAAATGGCAGCCCAAGGAAACACGCAGAAGATTTTCCCGTCATCCCACAAAACGGTGGTGATCCTGGACCACAGTCCTTTCATGTCAGAACCATGTGGGCAGACTGTGGACTTCGACATTCTCCCAAAGGTAAGTACTGTAGTACATGTAACATAGGTAGCAACCTGAGATCTAGTGCAACCTGAGATCGATGGAAAACCTTAAGGAATCATATTACCTCATACCTAGCACAACCTGAGGTAAACAAAGGAATCATATTACTATAATTATTAAATTCAGGTCTAGTGCAACCAGAGGTAAACAAAGCCAAAGGGATCAAATTACCTCATATCTAGTGCAACCAGAGGTAAACAAAGGGATCATATTACCTCAGATCTAGTACAACATAAGCCTGAAATAAAGAAAGGAAGAATATTAACAAAGTTTGAAAGGAATCATATTAACAGATCTAGTGCAACCTGTCGATGAAGGTTAGACATCCAGGTAATAGGATATTCCAAAAAACAGTCACGTAACTGTAAGTGTTTTTTGGCGTGAGGTTAACAAACTTTACAAAGGAATCATTACACCAGAACTGGTGCAACATGATGAAGTAAACAAAGAGATTACATCACCTCAGAACTAGTGCAATTGTAGTACATGTACTAGTAGTGAGTACCTCTAAATCTAATGCTTAACTGATACCGTGTATCCCCACCAGTCACGTGCCGCTCCAGGAATCATCCCCCTGGCACCCCTGGCCAAGTCCCTGTGGACCTGCACTGTGGAGGCAGCTTCTGAATATGCAAGGGTCGTGTATGATGTCTACCCACCCAGGTCCAGGGATAAACTGGTAAGTCGGTCACACAATGCATGGCAAGAGATAGTCAGAATTGCATACGGATTACCCCACCATTGCTCTCTTTGTGTGAAATTCAAATGAATCATGACAGGGTTTGAAATTCTTTTTTTTATTAGATTTTCCACTGGGCAACCTAAGCCAAAAGCCCATGTAACTAAAATGTTCTCACATGTACTTCCCAACCACAGCTGAAATTTGTGATCACTGACACAGAAGCCAGGTCTCTTAACAGCTGGATGGAAGAAGAGCAGTCTTTATCTAACGTAAGTACCATTGTACACAAAACACTGTCTTCGGATATAACTGGAAAATTATAATATATAACGTTATATCTGTAAAAAAACAAAGCCTACCTGCACCAATCAGAATTTAGGAAGTACATGTATGAATTACACTAAAACTACAAAGCTGTTGATAAATCATTTCTTTTATACATCAAAGGTAGTGTTAAGCAATATAGCTACCGGTAATATAAATCCACATACCTAGTGTGTTACGCTGAAGGTGGGTTATACCGGCTATACCGATACAGATAACAGATACCTACACATAAACTTATACAAAATGTATCTAGTACACTACTATCTACCCAGTACATGGACCAGTGCAGGTTAGGTAAGGGTAGACATCAGAAATACTTGCACAGGTCCAATTCTACCTGAACTACATGTATAAATGTAAACTGCATATATATAAAGAGATGGCATTTTTAGCCCTGGAAATAGTCATGGAACTTCCAGCCATTTCAATTCACACCTAGGTTCTTCAAGGCCTTGCGGTTGTTGGGCCACCCTCAGACTCTGACGATGCTGAGAACTGCAGTGTGATGCACGGCCTGGCCATGGCTGTGGAGTCCCTGTGTGAGGGGAGTGAGAAACAGCTGGAACTCAGGGCCTCCCTGGCTGATCCTGAGGAACCTGTAGTCAACAAGGGCAGGGTGGTCTGCATCACCACTGTCAAAAGGTACAGTCATCATATAAAGTAATTAGATTTAGATTTCTGTATCTGTATCACCAACTGTCATTTGGCATAACACTATCTGTAGTATAGTAGAGTACTAGTAGTAGGAGTATATGACTGGACAACTATACTACTACAATGTACTACTACTACTGCTAGTCTACTACTACTACTAGTCTACCACTACTACATTTTTACTAGTCCATTACTAGTACTACTACTACTACGTAGCCTGCTAGTACTAGTCTACTACTAATGGTCTACTACTACTACTAGCCTACTACTACTACTTCTTCTACTACTACTACTACTACTACTACTACTACTACTACTACTACTACTACTACTACTACTACTACACAGCTTGGTTTGATTACAGTAATTCTTCATATTGTAGGCTGACTATATACATTGTGTACATTTTGTTTTTCTGTCATAGCCAAGGCCATATCCAAATGTTGGAGGAGTGTATGCAGGAGGCCATTGTACAGCACAACAAAATAGCAGAAGCAGCTGATAAGTAAGTATCATTTTTATATTTTTTGCACAACCTATTGTGAAAAATATAAAAAATAATATTTTTCATGTTCATTTGAATTTCTTTCACTCAGTGCAAAGATTCTGTCTTCATATTGTCCATCAGATGCCATGATGTTGGAAATTAATGAAGCTTACTTACAGTTAGGGTACTGGTACACAGTACTGGTACTGTACCATAAAAATTGATTTGGTGCAGGCCCAAAGTACCAAATCACTGAATACCAGTACTGTACTCATATTACACTAATCACATGCTTATTTGGGACCTAAAAAATAGCTGGTCCTCTATGGGTGACAGAATCAGGACAGTGTGTTTGTGTTACCTATACCTCTTCCTGTATCTATAAATTGTTTAGGTATACAGCACTATAGTCAACAACACTGTTTGTCTCCCTATTGACAGGTTACCCATCACCCATTGTGAACTGGTGTTGATTCACACTGTCCCAGTAGGGGCAGACAACAACATACAAGATCAACCTAACAAA
The DNA here is from genome assembly GCF_001625305.1 of Branchiostoma belcheri. NCBI lineage: Eukaryota > Metazoa > Chordata > Leptocardii > Amphioxiformes > Branchiostomatidae > Branchiostoma > Branchiostoma belcheri. The sequence goes on along the minus strand of NW_017804020.1, from coordinate 2,251,995 downwards.
GAGGTCAGTTTTGTACACATGTCATAATACATGTCATAATATAGTTTTATATTATACAATGTACTACTAGTCTACTACTACTAGTCTACTACTACTACATGTACTATTAGTCTATTACTACTACACACAAAATCATGGATTGCTATCTTTGATATTGCAAAGTGCTAACTGTCTTAGTCTTAGAGACACATTGTATCTACAAATGTATATCTTAAAGCATCCAATGCTATTTCAAGGTAGAAAGACTGGGTTTTCAAAGTCAATTTTCTGGTCTTTCTTTTAATGTAGAGTAAGTTGAATCCATCCTATCTCATTATTTCTCATAGCATATTGGTATCTGTGAGGCAAAAATGCGATGTCACTGAAGGATAATAGTTGCTTATACTGTATAAGAAAATCCCAATATCCCAAGTGTAATGTGACTTGTTTCCACTAGGTGTCCTCGCTGTTGTCCTGTGAGGTCCACTCGGTGCACTCAGGCAGGCACATTGCAGCCAAGCTGGCCTTACTGGTACAGAAGCACTTCCACCTGACTTCTACCACCATCACAGGCATACCCATGAAGGTACGACATACATACATGTTGGTCTTGTATATGATACTTAGGGGAATGCACCACAGTTTATTACCTCCGGGGGAGGAGACATCCTTCCGCGGAAGGGTTTTGTGAGAGATTTAGATTTTCATGTTCGCAGCTGTTTCTCGCGTTTGGGTGGACGGATTCTTTTGAGACTCGGTATATGTTTTGCTATTGGGCTGCAGATGATGCACGTTCTTTTGTTTTTATTGTACATGTGTTTTCGGGCGTTAAAATGGTGCCTTTTGGTGGCCCCAAAACACCCCTTTGAGCGTGAAAGTGGTCACGACCGTTGACCTTTGGCGTGTTTAAGCTATTCTCGGTCTGGTCCACGTATATGACCACTCACACAGAGGGGTGTCCGGTCTCGATAAATTCTTTGTTTAAAACCCTATATAAAAATATACAATAAAAAGCCCGGAGGTATAAAATCTCAGATTTTACTTGTTTTGGGTCTGAATTTGATTCTGCACAACTTCAAGCCTTGGGACTGTCTCTGAAGCAAAGAAAAACAACTGTGTAAGTCTTGGGCCCCAAATCAATTACTAAAATTGGCAAATTCTGTGAAACTTTGTATACTTTGTTCCAGCATTTGTTTTCAGTAATGTTTTATTGCAAAGATGACAATGCTAAAAATGCTGAAAGTGTTGCTGATAATTTCATTTGCTTTCAACATACACAAATAGGTACATTTTAATCAATGTGAAGAACAGTAACTTAGCATAGTCTTGTTTAAAACAAAATCTTGATCTTTTTTACCTAGGAGGAGCAAAATGCGTCAACCTCAGCAAACTACGATGTGGAGATCTTACACAGCAAAGACGCACACATTGAGATCCTTAAAATGGGTAGGTGCTATTTCTTACTATCAGGAATTGTCAGAGAAATGTTCATGATAATATACTAGTACATAATTTTCTCACCCAGTTGTGAAGTGACTGTGTTAATCATGTAAACATACATACTGTCTTTCTCTATGCTATGCTTAATAGCATATCCACCAGCTTTTGTCATTTCACTATGTGACATTTAAAAGCTGCATTATGTAACATTAGGACAATACAAAAATTTAATTTTGTGGTCATTTTTTTTATATAGTAAGTTGTAAGTAAGGGCCATTCAGGAATTGGAGGAGCAAAATCATGATGCCTTTAATACAAGACTGTTTAAAAGCTGGAAACACAGCTGTCAGCCATGATGTTTGTTTACATTCTAGTATTTTATGGTGGCACCACAAACTATGTGCACCTTGTGTGGGCTGTTTTAGTGCTAATCATAAATGTGAGACAATTGTGGAAATATGTTGAAAAGTGGCAGTGAATTACAATCACACAAAGATTTTTTTTAATTAAATGTTTCAATTTTTCTGGAAAAAATGTTACATAATGCACCTTTAAGTATTAAAAGTAATCAACATGCATGTGGCTTGTGGTGTGTTGTGACTGCATGTGTAACTGTTGTGTTCTTACTTGTGCATGACTTGTGCATGGCATTTCCTGTATTTTAAAGCCCCTTGAACCTGTTTTCTTACCTCCTCATGGGCTGCCTCACGGAGCAGGCAGCACGTCACAAGGTAGGTCTATAGGTGCCGGGTGCTGGATCCTGTCTGTAGCTGTTTGTGTTGTCATGTGTGTGTGTCTGTGTGCAGTTTGAACAAAAATGTCACTAAAGCCACTAGTAGACTCACTACAGTCACTAGCTTTCTTGTCTTGAAAGTGTACATTGTACATTGTGAATTGGAGTCAATATGGGTAATAAATGAAGTACAAATGTACTTACATGTACATGACTTTGTAGTAGAGAAGTTAAGTAGAGACATTGAAAGCTACACTTTGGAAGTGTATCAAAAGCAAGTTTTGTCTTAACAATTGAGTAGTAGTAGTAGTAAAAAGTCTAGCATTATACACAAGGGACCAGGAGTTGAGTAGTAACTGTTGTAACGTTAGGTTGTTATATAAGGCCATGCCAATTTGACTTGTTGTTCAGAAAAAAACGGGAGAAAACTTTGAAGAAAACAAGAATAATATGCGCATTTTGGACTTCATTCAAAACATGAAGCGGGCAAATCCGAGAAACAGTTGTTTGAATTGGTGAGGCCTAAGTGGAATAACATGGTGTGTTACAGGCTATGACTCCAGTGGCTTTGCCTGTAGTAAGGACAGTTTTGGCAGAGAGACTGTCATCTTGAAGTGGTGCACTCCTAAGACTAATATTGTTGGTAAGGAAAAAAACATTATTTTTTGTTAAAGCGTAATTATGCAAAAGTCATACATTGTAAGGGGGCCTGTTGTAAATAAAAAAAATGATGAAAATGAAGAAAATGTGGTAAGAAATTGTCAATATCAGATTTCCTTATGCAGACTAAGAAGAGTTGAAAATGCATTTTATTACATGTGAAGGCATCTCTGACCAGTTCTCTATGTCTCCCTGTAATAGAACTTCAGTACTGCACAGGAGCATACAGGATCACCCCTGCAGATGTGAGTAGAGAAATACTCTGCACATCCTCTCCTACAAGATAAATTGCTTTCAGAAATGTTCTTTTGAGAAGAAATTGTGAATTGAATATGTGTGCTGTGAAACTTTTTTGTTATTTCATGCATTTCTTTGATCTAAAAGATTTTGTCCTTTGTGCTGACACCAGGTTAACAGCAGACCTTCCTCCTGCCTCACCAACTTTCTCCTGAATGGTACGTACTATGCTACTTTTACCAACCCTGCTAGGATTGATATCTCCTAGCAAGTATATCACCGTATGTCGGCAGAACATACTGCACCCATACAAAACCTGTAATGTATTGTACATAGTATTACATAGGTCGTATTCCCATATTTAAGAATGACATCTAGTCATAATTTTCAAATGTTGTGTCAGAAAAGATATCGTCTGCAACAGACAAACTTCTGATGCAATGTTGACCAAACATCCAACAGAGACTGTGAAAAATCTGGTTTTTGCACAGAACTCGTTTAGAGCTCGTCTGAATTCTGCCAGCACACTCTTCTCATGTATTTCATTTTGTATTGGCTTGTATTATATATAATTTATTTACAAACGAAGTAAAAAAATAGAAAATTTTTTTTTCTGTGTTGTTCAGGTCGAGCAGTGATGCTGGAACAGCCCAGGAAGTCTGGGTCAAAGGTTATCTCCCACATGCTGGCCAGTCACGGTGGAGAAATCTTCCTCCACTGTCTGGGCACAGGAAGATCCCCCCCTGGAGGACCCCCCCTCCATCAGCGAGGGGGCCGGGGGGAGGGTCACTGACTACAGAATAACTGTGAGTTCAACAAGCATAATGTTGGGCACATCTACATGATTGTACAGGTCTCCAATACGGGTCTTCCATCTGCATTGCGATTAAAAGTCATGTAAAACAAGATTAATATCCTTGCATTTCTCAATTGAAACACGAGCAAATGCCATGCACATTTAAACCATGTTCATTTCTTGTGTAGACTTTGTGTAGATGTTCGTGTGATCGCAGTTGATCAGCACATGCGGTTTACATGGCTTTTATGCAGTTCTCAATTGCAATTTAAATGTGATTTACCCCTCTTTTGCAGAAATATGTTAAAAATGCATAGGATGGGAAGTTAGTCTAGATCTGTACTGTATAATATTATGTTGCTTTCATATTTGATAGTATTATAAGCGGTAATTTTGTGCTAAGGATTTCAGCAGTGTAGATATGATTGATGTGACACTGTTTTCTGTCCCTACCCAGGACTATGGAGATTTCATGAAGGAAAACAGACTGATGCCGTACCCTGTACCACAGGAGGGACATATCCTGCCGAAGAAAGAAGGTTAGAAGCTGTTCATAGTCTTTGTTATCTTTCCTTTTGCAGAAGAAAAAAAGTTTGTTTTTTTGCCCTTTTACTTCTTCCTCTCAAAACATATAAGGTCAATGACCTGGACCAGACAGCTGTCACCATGGTAACTGGTACTGTAACAGACGGCATGTGGAATGTATTGGGTTACATTATGTAGCAAGACAGTTGGAGGCTGGTCACCATATACTACATGTATATGAATGTGTTTGAGTAAGAAGTAACAGAACTGTAACAGTAGTTTGTTGGTCTAGACCATTTGAAGGTTCTGATACATAACAACTCTTCTGATATTGTGTTTATGTTATCTTCTTCTTTTGTACTGCTTAGCCCAATATAATATTGGATTATTAGCAGCTGCACATGTTTCTATTATCGTTGTTCAGCATCAAGTAACTTCATGCAGTTTAAGATGTTTTTTCTTGTTTCCTTTCTTCTGTAGCTACTGCCGTGTTAGAGAGAACCACCCGCTACTGGCCCCTGGTCATTAGTGACACCATCATCTTCAACATGGCTTCTGTGAGTCAGCCTATGCCTTTAATATGCAAAATTTTTATCATTTCAGTAACACTATAGCATATAGCTTGCCAAAGTTTGGTTGACTTTGTCTGATGATAGTGTTCTGTTTCCAGCACATTGATCCATTACCAACACTCATCACTAAGGCAGCACTGACAGAGGACGATGTGTTGGAATGCCAGAAGGTAGGCTGGACTTTCCACATGTCTTATCACTTGAGTTTCATTTGGATTCACTGCCTCCTTTGCATTAAGATAATGATGGTACTTAGGTTGTTCTTTTGATGATTTGTTGAAACAGTCAATCTATCACTTGGTTGGAATGGAGTCCAGAAGTGAACCCCTCCCCATACCTGCCATGGGCACCAGAGGGAAAGGACCCAAGAGGTGAGTTACATTTAAGGGTTAATGACCCGCCACAAGGTGTTTATGGTGTCATAAGGCCTAATCATTTCCTATAACCACCGATTGAACTGCCAAGGGAGTGCAGCAGTGATTGGGTCAGGTGGCATAACGGCAGAGTGTTCAGCTCAGAATCAAGAGGTCAAGTGCTGACGTGGCACCAATCTAGTGTCCTTGGGAAATGCTCTTTACATTACTTTCCTTACTGCACTCGGGTGAAAATGAGTACCTAGCTTCATTTAGCTAGGAGTCTAGGACTATCCTGTATAAGACATTGCATGGGGGTTATGTGTTTGAGGAGAGCGACACCCACCACACCACACCATACAAAAAAAGATTAGGGGCATGCCCCTGTGTGAAATGGTCCAAATACTACTAACTGGAAGTTTGCCATTCACTACAAATCACCCAGATGGAGGCCTGGCAAACCCCCATCTGGTATTAGCCACAGTCACAGTGACTAAGATCATCACCCTCATATACATGAGCCTTAGTGAAAACCGAATTGCAAAGCAAGTATAGCTACTTAAAAAGGTGTGATGCTTCACCTCTGATGAGGATGACTGACAACAATGATGTGAAGGTAAACATAATGCATTTTGCTTTGCAAATGTTATCTTTCTAAATTCTAATTCTAAATTCTCCTGCTGTACCCCAGAGATGAACAGTACAGACAGATGTGGGCAGAGCTGGACACCCTGTTACGAGCTCACGCCTCCACGTCCATCAACCACCAGAAAGTCCTGGAGTGTCTGCAGGAGATCAGGAGACCGGCGGAGGAGGCTAAAGAAAGCTCAAGGAAAGCAGGGAAGAAGGAGGAAGTGGTGGTGAAGGAAGAGAGGGTGATGACAGAGCAGAGTACAGCTGAGCTGGCCTGGCAGGAGATACAGAGGTCAGAATTTGGAAAACATGCAATAATCAATTTGTACATTGTACAATAACTAATTTGTGAAGTGGCCAAGTAGAGTGTTTGCCTTGCATTTCGTAGGTCTTGAGTTCGATCCCTGACTGAGTCATGCCAAAGACTCCAAAAATGGTACATACTGGTTTGTCTGCACTCAGCATTTAGAAAAGGGTATGGTAGATCAACACACACCACTACCAGTGGACTACCAATCTGCCGTAGTGATTGCACTACTGTGTGGCCCAAGGGAGTTTAAGGGCTATTGAAACAGAGATGGGTGCTGCCCTGTGCACCATCTGGTAACAATTGCATAAAGTACTGTTCAACCCCAGTCTTTGTGAATAAATTACATGTAGTAATCTGTCTGTACCATCACATTATGCAGATGACACGGGTAACTGAATGGGTACATGGCATCTTTAATGCCTTGAGCCAAAAAGTCTGGTTCCGTGCCCAAATTCTTACTCTGTCCAATGACACCTTCATGGGAACAACTCGGAAGCACTTTTATTCACTCTAAAAGTATCTCTGACATGTTAGAAACGCAAAATAAGTGTCCCCGACCAAGTGTCCGATAAATGGCTGTTATCATTACGTGTTTTGTTTCCAGATACAAGGCGATGTCAGAAAGAGAGAGGTCTGACTTTGAGAGAGGGAACACTAACAACGACCACTTCAGACACAGACAGCAGACTGAGTTGTCCTCACCTCCCATCAAGAAACTCAAGACTTCTCTGGAAGATTCACAAGGAAAACAACAAGGTATGTATTAAAGACATGCAAAGGTACTGTTAGATTTTCAAAGTCAATTTTCTGGTCATTTTTTATTGTAGTATGTAGTTTCAGTTGCTTCAACCCTATCCCATAGCATACTGATATGTATCTGTGATGTAAAAATGTGATGTCTGGCTGAAAAGCTCCTTGTTCTATCTATTCTTGGTGGTACCAAGAAATAAAGGCAATTTTCGCATACATGTAGCTTGTTTTGGGGCTATTTCAAATGCTTTAAGTATGAAAGGCTGACAAAAATGTGCCAAGAAATGGCAGTAAGTGTCAATATCAGAAAGATTTCTTCATCCAGAATACTTTTTATTTTGCTACACTAAAATTGCATTGGATGCCTTTAAGACACTTGGGCTGAAGCTTCTATAGGATCGTGGGAACATTTTCTTTCTACCAGTATTACTAGTACTGTAATCATAATATTGAATATTTCACTGCTAGGGTAGTGTAGAGATGCTGCCTTTACAGTACATTGTATTAACATGACCACTTCTATCCCACAGGTGGACCGCCATCCCTACTGGCCATTTGGACCAGTAGAATCAAGAGTAAATACGCCTCTCGGCACTGTGAGTTTGCAGGCAGGCTGACGGCTGAAGGGAACAAGGCTGAGCTGTACGTTAACCTACAGAAGGACAGCACCAATGGGTGGGTAAATTTGGGTACAAAATGTATATCCCAGTGTTTTAGCCAGACTGCAATTTTCTCTGTCATCTGAATTTTGTTTCACGTAACATAGTGTTGAGTGCTGAAGGCACAAGCAAGACAATCCCAGGGTGGTCAAGGGGCATACTCCCCTGGGAAAATTTCACCCTCTGAAACACTTTTCTGTGTTTTGATGGGCAGTTTTTGCTGGTAGACTTAACGTAATGACATCTCTTTTCAAATCTAAAAGTGATTTTGTCTGTCAAAGATGACACATAGGGCAAAATTTGGTAAAATTATGTCAAAGATGGATGCTGGATAGAGTCTGGTAGATTTGTTTCAATCATCCTGGGATGGGAGGATGTGGAGGGAGAGGGGGTGAAATATACTGCAGTTGCTTGCAAGTGTTGGCTTTCTAGTGTTAAAACAGTATTTTCCATTTTTGCAGGACCTCTGACAAGCCCAGTGGTGTGAAACAGGAAAAGAGGGGACCCTGATCCAATCCAACATGAGATCATTGTATAATTTTGTACAGTACCGGTACATCTGTCTCCATTTCAGCTTCAGTTTATCACCAGACATTCCACAGGAAAGGACAATGCTAGGAAACTTGTGCTGTCTATCAATCCTTTGTAAAGTATTGCACCTGCTGTATAGTAGATGAATGCCGGTACTGTTAACATGACTTTAAAACCTCAGAAGCTTGTACCCCAGATCTGTCTTAAGCCTGAGTCAAAGCATCTAGGATAAGAATATATTTCCTGCCAACAGCACTCCAGAAACCTTGTAAATAAAACTATCTTATCCATGTGTTTTTGTTTTTTTCATCTTGTGAACTACCTTAAAGTGTGCTTAGCAGTGCTCCTTTGCTCAAGGGTGCCTTTCCTCTTCTGGCTAATACCAACCTTGGTTATAACTAATTTTGGGGAGCTAAGTAGGTTTCTTTGCTAGGTACCTGTTTCTGCAAATAAGTATTACGGGATATAGCAGAGACCAGTCAAAGCAGTAGAATTTAATAGCTTGTTAAAAAATCTTTATTCAGAAAAATCTCGATTCTTTACATATCATAAAATAATCTAACTCAAATATTATTATACTGAGCAACCTGTGCTACTGGAAAAAAAGGAAATGTACAATCTAACCACTGAGGACCAACAAAATATGTACACAAAAGTTCCTTCATATCATCTTTATCAACGTTAATGAAAAAACAAGGAGCTTTGCTCTACCAGAGAGCTACATTGTAGGCTACACTATTGACAGAAATCAAAGAATGCAGTGACAGTTAACGGTGGCAAAATTGGATTTCCTCGTACAGAATATTTTTTGTTTGCTGCCCTGAAATTGCATTGAATGCCTGTAATTTTATACAAAAGTTAACAAGTCTTGGAGACTACATGTAGATTGTCTGGGTTCAATACCAAATTAATCCTGATTACCTTCAATATTGGGGAATAAAACAATGTTTCCTTCAAAATACATAAGTACCAAAGTATTGCTCCTTTCATTATTAATCATTACAAATATGCTTTCAATTCAAAGGCTAAGGAAATACCAGGAGTTGGTCATGATATGTTTCCTTTCACAGATACAACCTTGCATAGATTGGCTTATTCTATACATGTTCAAAATGTATGTGATGAGTAACATTATATACATACAAGGTAAAGGTCAACATACTTTCATCATCAATTGCTACTTTGGTCCACTGAGAGTACAAGTACTAAAATGATATCATACATGTACTTGTATAAAGTCCATTTACTTAGGTTTGTTTTAAAAAAGTCCTTTTACCAGCAAACGTGGACATGACTATGTATACTGCAATCCTCATACTATGACCCGATTTACACACGTGGGAAAAACCTGATGTATTAAAATCCTGTGTATTGAATTTTTTTTGCGTGTAACACACGAATGGTTTTCGTACGTTCAAAAGTATTAGCACTTTTCATACTGTTGAGTTTTGCCCTTGTGTAAATCAGGTCCATATTGCTTCTGCATGGGGATTCCTGTATCACACTTTGGTGTCAGCAAAGCTGAGTGGTTCAGGCAGGGGGGAGGCACTTGGTGTGTAGGGTGGCGGGAGCCTGTAGGGAGGGGGAGGCTTCCTGGGCACGGACGCCGTGTACCTGGGGGGTGGGGGAAGGGCCGAGGCCTGGGGCTCCATCCCGCTCAGTAACTCCTGCGTGTCCGGGATTCGGTACGGCGGCGGGGCAGGTCTCCGCGTCGGCAGCCGCGTCGCCGGCGGCTTCTCGTCGGGTAAAACAATCGGCTTGCTTGGCTTGGTGTCCTTCATTTCTACCTCGTCCTCCAACACGATGGGCTTGCGATTTTTGGTCAGCGTTAGCTTGTCGTATTTCGGGAGCTTCTTGCCTGATTCTTTCCTCCTGTACAGACAACAGGCTACGACTCCAAGAAGTAGCAGTATAGCTGCGATGCAGGCAGCAGGGACGACAGTTCCCAGCAGGTGGTTGGAGTGGCTGAGAGGGGCAGGGGCAAGAGTAGCGGCAGCGGTAGGAAGCGGTGAGACCACCCCAATGCCACACACGCCCTGATACCGCACCCGGGCTTCAGTCACGGGATAATCTGGCAACAACGACGTCACAAATGTAGGGTTCACTGTTCCGTCTGGGTTTAACAGCTCTGCCGCGAGGCTCTGTATGGTGGCGTTCTGGCACGTGGCGGAAGACAGGGAGATGTTGCTCCACGAAAACACCACCGAGCCTTCCTCCACCGAGTCAATGAGGATGAAGTTGGTAGTCCTGTCACGGAAGTGGGTAGAAATCTTCTCTGACAGACTAATCCAGCTGAGGATGTCCGACTGGAAAGTGTTGTAGTTAATGTCGATGACAGCAGTGAAGATGTGGGAGGGGGTGGGGGGCTGGGTGACGGTCAGTTGGAAGGCGTCCCGCGTGGCCAGGCCTTGTGAGTCGTACACAACTAAGATGAAGTGGAAAATCTGGTCGGCTGAGTCCTGAGGAAACAAACATCCAAAGATCAGTGTTCTGTTTGAGCATAATAGCCCCTACACTGTGATTTAGCCCTTCTTTACACTGTCTTTTACAACTAGTGTAGGGGTGTTTCTTTTGGAGAACAACTATTCAGAAATCTTTAAAAAAAATTAAAATTTGATTTTAGAATGTAGCTGTAACATACTAGTAACCTCCTTGTTTTGGCTTTAGAAGAAAGGATGACACAGTCACCACAACAGGATGTGTTTACAGTACTTTACACCAAGCAGAACCGGAACAACCGGTCATGCATTTAGCATAACTTTAGCCAGGAATGTTCCATTCTTGTTAAAGGGGAGTGGTTTGGACAGCAACAGTCAGAGAAGTTTTCATTAAAGACACACACAGTGTTATATGTATAACAGGGAATGTGAAATTTTTTTCTATCATCTCAGTTTTATTTGATGTAACATCAAATTACTAGTAGCGAGTGCTGAAGGGTTCAGAAGCATACGCTCCACCGGGAAAATTGTGAAATCTTGACTCACTGAAATGCTATTTCCTGCATTTTGAGGGAAGTTTGCTCTATATCTTTACATAACGATTTTTGACCATCAAAGATTTTGGAGCCAAGTCAATCATGAGGACCAAAATTCCTTCAAATGATGGAAGCACAGATGCTGGTTAGAACACTGCACACACATGAACTTTATCATGAAAGTTCATCTGTGTTGATAGTTACATGTTTATAGGTAAAACTTTTGTTCCAACACAAAAAGGGAAATGCTTTCACCTAGAGCCTGAGGAAGTCCAAAGTGACTGGTTGAAAGCTCTAGGCGAGAAGAACTAGGACCTTTTTGCGTTGGTTCTACCTTCAAAAACATGAACATTGTTTCTTACCAATGGAGGAATCCCGTACAAGGCTTGCCACTCGTGGTTCAGAAACAGCCACGTGGTTCCATCCAAGGCCACCAGCTCCAGAGTCAGCCCGCGGGTGTTCATGGCGTCCTCCATGTCGTAGAAGGTGTCGTAAGGCACGCGGCTGTAGTACACCTGTCCCGCAGACACCTGCAGGTGGTCCAGGTGGTTCACCAGCAACGGGGGCTGGTTGGGAGGAACTGGGGTGGGAGGGGGGCAGGATACAAGTTAGATATTATCGGTAGCTTTAGTAGACAGTAGGATGTTATGAATCCTTTGCTGGCCATCATAACACCAACAACCCACAAAGATATCATTCTGTCCCTTGTTGGGAAACAAAGGTTGGAACAGACTCACACTAAACAAGGGTGAGCAACACAAGCACATGTTAAAACCTCATACATACAGTATGACAACTACTGCTAAACAGGTGGAGAACACTTCTAGTTTCCATCTGTGGCTATAATGTTATGGAAGGTGAAGCAAGCAAAAACACAAGACACATGCCACCAACATTTTAGGCTCCCAAAGTGATTTCAGGGCAGTAAAACTGGATATTCTTTGTTAATTTTTTTTACCCAATCCCATAGCATACCAATATCTGTGAGGCAAAAATGCAATGCCCCCGACAGAAAATGGTTGCTTGTTTCGTATCGTAGCCTGGTTGTAGCCATTTATAGTCATGTAGCTTGCTTCACTGCCATTTCAATTGCTCGTACCGGGTACATGTAGTATGAAATGATGACAAAAATGTGCTAAGAAATGGCAGTTTATGTCAATATAAGACAGATTTCCTCAACCAGAATATCTTTTGTTTTGCCACCCTGAAATTGCATTGGATGCCTTTAAGGTACATGTACACATCACATACATCTTGACACTGAGCAAACATCCAAGAGGTGGGTTATTATAGTGTCACCATAAAACAAACACCACATAAACATGAATGAAACACTGTACTCCCTTCATCATGCTTTAAAAGTGTAACAATTGGTTTTACAGAAGTCATCCTAGATGAGGTGTTGAAGTGCAATATTAGTACAAAAAGCCTGGTCCAGGCAGGTGGTAGCCCAAATCAGTGATCAATCCTTAAGCCCCTGTCACAGTCAAATCAAACACTGCCAAACTCCCCCAACCATAGTTAGGAGTAGGTCGGGAGCAAGGTCAGCTGTGGTTGGCTGGTGTTCGATTAGGCCAGCTACTGTTCGCTTGCACCAGCCAAATGTTTAAAACATTCGGGTGTGGACAGACGGTTGGGACATGGTTGGGAGTAGGTTGGCAGTCTTTGGGGCATGTTCATTGGTATAATTTGATTTGATTTGTATAGGAAAGTAGGCATGGTCTGAATCTGGTGAGACTGCTCCCAAACTTCAGCCAACTTTGGTTGACAGGGGTTTACAGACGGGTGGTGGTGAAGAGTGCCTATTAGTAATAAGACTGACAGTGTTCTGAACTGAGAGCTGATACACTGTTAAAACATTGGTATACAACACAATGCAAAACAATTCCTCATCTCCAGTGTGAAAGATCTCTTGAGTCTGCTTCTGTGGAGTGTGACAAAAATGTGTGAAGGTGTATCTGTCTGTATAAATGTGCTGAAAAAGAAAGAAAAAAAAGCAACCAACATAATCTACAAGCATAATAAGGAAACCAAAACCGGTGCAACCCTCACCTGTAGGTGTGCTGACGCTGCTAGACACTACCGCAGTGGAATTCACCACTGCAGGGCTGGGGGTGGGCAGGGTGCTGTTAGACACTAGTGCGGCGGTGGAACTGACCACTGGCGGGCCGGGGGTGGGCAGGGTGCTTAAGGTAGTGGGAACTGTGAAAAAAATAGAACTGAGGGAACTGGCACTAGATGGAGACACCAAAGGAGTGCTGGGAGTGAGCGGGTCACCAAGGAATGAGGTAGGAGAAGGTGATGGGAGTATTGTGGGAGAAGGCAGGAATGAGGTGAGCGAGGAGGATGCTAGAGACCCTGGTACTTTGGTTGATGATGGTGCAATGCCACTTAACACTGAGCTGGCAGATGTTCTCAAAACCACACTTGGTGTGGCAAGTTCTGAAGTCACTGCAGTGGCACTACTGGTGCTAAATCTACTGAAGGTTGCAACACCCGTAAGAAGTGCACTACTTGTGACAAGTTCTGTAGTTACTACAGTTGGTGCACTACTCGTGGCAAGTTCTGTAGTAGCTAAAGTTGGTGCACTACTTGTGGCAAGTTCTGTAGTAGCTAAAGTTGGTGCACTAATAGTGGCAACAAGTCTGCTGGAGGTTGCACTGACAGTGGAGGTTGCACTAGGTACGCTTGTTGGAAACACACTGTCCGTGGCAAGTTCTGCAGTCACTGCAGAGGCACTACTTGCTGTGCTAAGTCTACTCAAGGTGGCGAGTTCACTAATTGTCTCAAACATAGCTGTAGTAGAAGTGGCAGGTCTACTGGCAGATGCAAATGCTGTAACTGTGGTGCTTTCAAACCCACCGCTCAAGCTTAGTGCAACACTAGGAGTGACCACGTCAGACTTACGAGAAGTAGCGACTGCACTGGTCGAGGAAAGTGCTGGAAATACTGAAGTTGGTGATGGCACTGGTGTGCTGGATTGTACCGCTACCGTTGTGGCAAGTGCACTTGTGCTACCTGTTGGTGTTGGGCTCGGTGTAAGACCGAGCTGTGAGGATGTGGTGGTGAAAACTGCTGTGATGCTGGGTGTGGTTGAGAGCTCCATGGAGGAACTCATGCCTGTGCTTGGTAGAATAGACGTTGACAGCTGGACTGCAGTTGTTGGCTCCACCCCTACACTGATGCTTGTCGGTTGCATTGTGGCTGTAAGAGTTGTCGTTTCAAATCCTACTGTTGGTAACGAGAGTGAAGATATTCCAGAGGTTGCTACAGTTGGTGAGAAGGAGAGAACTGGACTGGAAGGTTCCAAACTGGTGAGTGTTGGCAGAACACCTAGAGAGGAGGCTGTGGAAGGAGCCAGAGGAGCTGACATACTTGTGAGGACCGGAGTAGAGGAGGCCGGCATCAGTGTCGCCACAGGGGAAGGCGATATTCCAGTGGAGGGGGTGACAGGTAGAGAGGACAAGCTCTCCGTTGCTTCCAACGTTGGCCGGGTGACCAAACCTGGGGTGGCTGTGGGACTTAGTGTTAGGGACAGGGAGGGAAGAGGTGGGAGGGGGGTGGTGAAGAAGGCACTTGGGCTGGAGAGGGTGACGGGTGAGGCAGTAGGAATGGAGGACGGTGGGGAGAGGGTGACGGTTGGGGTCGGCATGGGCGTGGCAAATCCCGCTGCCTGTCTTTTCCGTCGCTGTTCCCGGGCGGCGGTTGACGTCACCTGCCAGCCGATGACGCCGTAGCCGAGAACCTTGGTCAGGACGCCCTCCCGCGCATTATGGTACATCACCTTGGAGAAATCCTCCACACCGTGAAAGCGGCCGCAGCTCAGCCGCCATGACAGTTCGGTGGACGACGGCTGGGACAAAACCGTGCCGATATCGACATCACCTGGCCCAGACTCCACCACGGATTCCTCTAACAGTCTAACAATGTTTGAACCGCGGTGCTTGGTCAGCCTGAAGCTCTGCGGGTCCCTCCTGACAAAGTCTGCCATCGTGACGACCAAGTCCACCCTATCTCTGGGTAAGAGGTCTTCAACGCTCACCGACAGTCTGACCACAGCCCTTGTCTCTCCGTTGTAGCACACAGCGTTACTTTGCTGCGAGTCTTCAGCCATTTTTGTATCGCTTGTCATAGTTCTCACCTCCCCAGATGAAGATTTGAACTGTAAAAAATCCCCTTGTATTGGATCAAACTTTTTCTCAAATCTTGCTGTAGATTCTGTAGGAACGTTAACGACCTCCACTGGGAATATATCGGACGAGACTAGTTTTGAGTCTGCTGACGTAGCAGTCAGGTTGATGTAGTACACCCCCTCGTCTGTTACCATGGGAACGCCATATATCGTTCTTGTTGATGAGTCGAATGTCAACCAATGAGGAAGCCTCGCCGAGTCCACCTCAGTCACCTGTAAAGTGTGAGGCACAGATGACAGAACATTTCGTTAGGTATGAAAATTGTCATATATCCCTGACATGACAGTATGCAACCAGCAAATGTATTTGTCCAAACAAGCTTAAAATTACTTTTTCCAACAAGACTCATATCAAAGACAGAAGAGTAGAATCCAGAATTCTGTCACCTTGTAGTTGCTGACAGTTGTCCCAAACATGTTCTCAGGTATCTGGTACATGAAGATGTTCCCTGCTATGGCTGTCATGTCTGGGATGGTCCATCTCAGCTGCTGTCCTGACTCTGTCCACCCTGCCACGTCCTTCCCCACCCCTTCAGTCCCTTTCCCCACCCCCATACGCCCCCTCCCCCACCCCTGCAGCAAACACAACTGGCAGCACAGAAGCGAGCACCAACACTCCGACGGCCAGTAACAAGGCACAGGGACCAACTGTCACATTCCTCAGCACCAGGTGCGCGTGACACCTGTGTGGGTGCAGCTGCGAACAGCTGCAAGTTCTCATCCCATTCCTCACGTCTGTTTCACACTCCTGGTTTTTCTTCCCAGTTGCCATGGCAATTTATATAGGCAAGCGGATGTTTATGTTGTTTCAAGGTCGATGGAACGTCCTGATTTCAGTTTCCTCTTCATGACCTTCAGGACAGATCCTGCAAAATGGTAAAAACAAATATCAAAACAACAAATCTGAGATTCCAAATCTCCTAGCAGTATGAAGTGCATAATGTTTACCATGTGCTAGAAAACAAAGAAATCTGGATCTGTCAAAGTGAAAACCACTGTGAGTTATAGCTGCAAACACACAAACACGACCGAAAACATTACCCACAGAAGGATACATGTACAGTATCTCCTTCCCCATACGTAATAAAATTGATGCTTTCAATAACTTTTTGACATGCATTAAAAGTTTGCCATCTCTTAATATAAGATACACAGTGGTATGTAGAACACATTTGGTATGCTTCATACATTCAAATAATGCATTATTATATGAAAGCCTAAAATATCATCCAGAAAATGGATTCACCTTCAGTTGTTAGCATGTCCAGTAAGAATAACACTGTTCAGTGCGACGTTACATACTGATTAGTCATAGCTACTATTTTGGGGTCGTCTGTCAAGACCTGGTATGAAAGGGTGTGGTCACTACGATTGTTTGAGTTTCATGGGTCAAAGTCTGTACCAGTATGTGTGACATTCTGTTTTTATTGCGTCCTGTTGTTTTAGAAAACATTGGTAGTGAAAACAAAAAAGATGTGTGACAGAAACCTGAAACAGTGAAAGAGAGCAGAATAAAGAAACATTTTACTACTAAAAAAGCCTGATTGCACAGTATTGGGTTGGTACAGTTGGTACAGTTTACAATGAATAATTTTAGTGTAAATATGAGTATGACTGTCTGTGACTATGTTTGTAGATTACTTAATACATTTTGTACAAGTAACTCAAATTTTTGGGAGTTTGTTATGCATCATGTTTGTACAGTATGTAATGAGGGGTCTATTCTTGTTTTCTACTTCAAGCATATACTACAGTCATGTACCTAAAATCTCGTCAACAACTGGCCACTTAACACCGAATCCACAACCGTTTACCAGTAAACACCCTTCTTGAGTTGCCCCTAAAAGTATGTACACAGTAAACCACACGACGTGGGCCATCTTATCTATCCGTGCCGATCTGTGCCGCTGGCGCCCAAACGGACACGTCGTCCCGTCATCGCTATCTGTTTTCGCGATCGTGTCGGTGGGAACTGTTCATAAAGTAGACACCTTATACCCTTAATCCTGCTTAGGGGGCCTTAAGAGTGACAGGACTGGACAATGGAGGCCTGTAGTTTTGTTACTGCAGCTCAGGTACATGGAAAGCCTTTGGTTTGACATGATCCTCGGACTGTGGGAAAGTTATACTGCCTTTCAAAGAATTAGTATTGGTTACCACAATTTCCCGCCAACATATAATGGAATCATCATCGACAAGTTTTCAAAATTGTATTTTTTGAGACATAAATAAGGGCCTGCATGCCCTTTTCATGCATTTTTTTGGAAACATAAATACATTTCTAGTATTGCCCCACCTAAATTCACCACTAAGCATTGCCAGGATCCCCCTATACATCTAGTAGACCGTTTGTTGTGATGCATAAACCTAGTTCTGACATACCCATGATGACAATATCGTTACTCTTTTCCCATCTAAAACAGGAAAGGAGAAGGATAAATCCAATGATGATCATTTCACTTCAGTTGGACTTTCCGTAATAGTAGCACG
The DNA here is from genome assembly GCF_001625305.1 of Branchiostoma belcheri. Classification (NCBI taxonomy): domain Eukaryota; kingdom Metazoa; phylum Chordata; class Leptocardii; order Amphioxiformes; family Branchiostomatidae; genus Branchiostoma; species Branchiostoma belcheri. Next base: position 2,234,161 of record NW_017804020.1, on the reverse strand, counting down.
TTGGCAGAATGCACTGCACCTGCGCGAAACCCGTAATGTATTGTACATAGCATTTAGGCAGAACGTCTCATATAAGGTTGTATACGCTCATTTTCGGCAGTAGCTTCCAAATGTTATGTCGGAAAGAATATCCTCTGCAACAGGAAAAATTCTGGTGCAACGTTGACCAAAAACCCAACGGAAAACGCGAAAATACAGGGTTCTGCGCAGGCGCAGTACGTTCTGCCGACGTGCTCATAATAGTTCAGTTGAAAAGCTAACTTAAAGGTGATAGTCAGAAGAGAATCATTGAAAGAATAACAGTAGAGCTTTTGTTAAAACCATTACCGGGTATCATGCACTGATTGCTACCAGGCACTGAACAGTAAAATAACATAAAACCTTTTTATCTTACTCTTACCATACAAACCAAAGCATTGGTACATATTACTGCTATTTAACTATAAAAGTTTGATGTATTGTTACACTTTATCTACAGATGAGTGTAGAAGAGTGATACTCACCGGTGTGTGTATGTAGAGTGTGGGAACTAACGGTTGCAGTGACTCCACAAAGCTAACATGGTTCTAAATCTCCACTGGGAATGGTCTACTCTGCAGGAAGAAGGGGGAGAAAATATTAGCGACATCAGAACATTCTCTCTTCTTATTGTCACAAAATTTGATTAACATGTAGGAAAGTGAAGTAAAATCTTTAATGTTACATTGATGCTACAAGAACTATTCAGTGAACCCATTTCAAGATTCAAGGTTTCCGTACTAGTAAAAGTGTGATAATGATCACCCTACTTTCTGAATCATATGTGGTACCTCCCAGATAGGCATGTAATACTACCGGACACACTACAACACTATATGGGTCAAGTGGGGGCTGTAGGTATGTCAGTGTGGACCCAGCCCACTGTAACACTGTCTAAAACCTTAACTTCAATAAGGACTGCAGGACACAGTTACTAACAACCACCTGCCACAACTGGGTAGCAAGAAGGTTTTAGATACAGGATCTTATTTTGGAACTTTGGAACAAGAAGGAAATAGTAATGTTGATGTTAATGTTACAGTTATATCAACACGGATGAATATGCACACAATCCAGAAATGGCTTACAATTTTGTTAACTTTAAGTTGGCGTTAACGGTTACAATTTGTTATGGTTGACAAATTATAATAATGTAACAGTTGTGATTTTGATTTGTAATAATGGTAACGTTAACAGCTGTTATAGTTGTAATATGTAACTGTTAACGCTAATTGTAGACATATGTCTCAACATGAATGTTGTAACTATTATATTGTTGGTATCTTGCTAAAACATCATGATCTGTGCTTTATGCCAGAAGTTCATGATCATAATCACAAAATTCCAGGCCTGAGTAGCTAGGGTTAGGGTTAGGGTTAGCCGCGGCGACTGTTGCAGGGCTTCTCTTGCTTGCAGTCTTTTACATTAGCCTTGTTAGGGCTAATGTAAAAGACTGCAAGCAAGAGAAGCCCTGCAACAGTCGCCGCGGCTAGGTTAGGGTAAGGGTGGGACGTCGGTCTAGTGGCCCCTTAAATTTGTGGGTGGCATACACTAATACAGGAAACAAAAGCACGCATGCATGAAAGGAAATAATGATAATATGGCGAACAACAACAACACCTGGACACACCTGGCTGTACCTCCAACAACGGTTCAACCGTGTCTCATCACATTTGATGGTCTCCGTTGGTTCATTTTGTACTGGAATCACTTGTCGATTTAAAAAGCATCTTTGTACGTGGAAAAATAGCTTGATTACTCACCTGTTAAGACCGCAACACGCCTTACTAAATTACAGCGTCCCTAACCCCTTGGCACCGTTACATTTTACCTGGATACCTGACCGTCACCTGTTTTACCCAGAATGCATTCTACTAAAACCACGGTTCAAAAGAGACCTCTAGCGTTCAACATTATAAACGCAGGTTATGATCGCAGTCACTGCTGCAGTTATTCACAGAATCGATAGGGGTCAGTTTTGATCCATGAGGAGGAAGGCAACATGGCCGTTCTTGAAGCAGACGTTTGTTGTGGGTTGGAAAATGTTGCAATTCCAGCTGTTAGCGACGTAGAAGGCACAATATTGTCTGATATTAAGGTGCAGTACACAAACATGATTCACGTAGATTTGATCTAGTAAATAACGTTTAACGTTTTTATGTTTCATTTCATTATATAGGATACGAAAGGTGGAGGGTTGGTCGACAATTTTGACATTGCACTAGCACTAGCCTAATACCTAAAGTTGCAGCAAAGTTAAGGGACAGCCTAATAATGTTTATCAATAGCACATTATTCTGAAAAGACAGATATCATCTGTTTATCTTCTTAAATTGAATTTGAAGCGAATATTCTTTGTTACACAGATTTGATAGAAGCAAAGTACAAATGTAATACTTCACCTTTTCAGTACACTCCCACCAATGTTGCTGGTCCAGGAGCCCCAACAGACCCCAGTGAGATCATGTACGCCGGCTGTGACTGTCAAACTCCCACTTGCCCCTCGGACTGCCCCTGTATCCTCCGATATGGGCCGACATACGACAACGCTGGCTGCCTTCTGACAGAAGAAAGAGAAAACTTCCTCCGCTGCAAACCAATCCTGGAGTGTAACTCCTCCTGTCGGTGTGGGGAAAAGTGTTATAACCGTGTTGTACAGAAGGGTGTCTCCTTAAAACTCGAAGTCTTCCGCACCCCTCGAAAAGGATGGGGACTGCGGGCTGCTGAGAGAATACCGTTAGGAAGATTCGTGTGCGAGTACGCCGGGGAGGTACTCGGGTTACAGGAGGCAAGGAGAAGAACTCGGAACATGAAACACGAAGATATGAACTACATTCTCACTCTCAGGGAACACATCGCAAGTGGAAGGGTAGTAGAGACACATGTGGATCCTACCTACATAGGGAATGTTGGTAGATACATCAACCACTCCTGTTCTCCAAACTTGCTCATGCTACCAGTCAGGGTGGACTCGGAGGTCCCCAAACTTGCCCTCTTTGCCAGGAAGGACATAGAAGTAGGAGAGGAGCTTTCGTTCGACTATTCCGGAGAGTACGGCAACGTCGCAACTCAGAAAAAGTTACAGAAGGAAAGAGAGAAGAGCAAAGACTGTTCAAAACTGAAACCGTGCTTCTGTGGGTCTGAGATGTGTGCAGGATTTCTACCTTTTGATCCAAGTCTGTATCAAGTGCAATCAAAGTAAAGACTAATCAAACAACATCAAGATGATGACTTTTACCTAGTCATTTTAATTGGGTTTACACTTGTTTTATACCATCTTCGTCCAAAGTAGAGCCTATCTTTTTTTTCAAAAGCACATATTAACTTATTAAGCACCCATAGAGTGAAGCAACTGTTTAGTATCAGTCAACATAATCACTGGAATAAAAAGCTACTTATTTTCAAACCTGTTGATAAATTGGTATTGGTATAATTTCCATACAACTGTGTGCCCATATGTGCTACTACTAGTAAGTAAATTAATAATAATAATATCTACATCAGCAGCTATTACAGAATTCTTTGATATAGAATTGTATTTAAGAAATTTACATTCTATACCAATATGGCACCTTTCCTCTCACCAGGTATTGCACTTTGCATGATGGAATGATGTAAAAAAAACAGATGCTGACAATTTCTACATTCGTGAACCCAAGTGAAACAGTGGTACATTTTTTGTACTTGGCACTGTCACTAAAACATATTTATATTTTCTTTGCAAACACAAAACACTTACATTGCACAAAACCAACATATATTATATAATTGACCTACATGTGAAATTACAGTCACTGTGATATTGTATCTTCTTTATAATTCATGATTTGTATTGTTACTTTGCAGTCCTCAGCATTTCAATAGACATCCAATACAATATACAGGCAGCAGTGGGTGCCTTTAAAGTCATGGAAGACTTCTTTTAGAAATCTAAGTACTTGATATATCTATGGTAATTCCCATAATCTATTCTCCATCCAGCTGCTTCATTTACTGCACTTACTGTAAATCACTTATGGTAGCAAAAGTTTGAACTATACCGTTGGTGGTGGCAGATGCAGCAAAAAAGAAAGTCAGCAAATAATTTGTTCACGGTAATGATAAAATTTGCGGTACAAAAGTGACTGCGAAAACTGCGAATATGACGTTAAAAGTACTGCAAAGAAAATTGTGATTTACAGTACACTAATGAACTCTAGGGAACTCCCCCCCCACCACCCCCACCACAACCCAAGACTCAGAGCTCGACAACTTTGACCTCCCCCACCCCCTGGGGAAGTTTGTCAGCGAAACACCTGAAGCCCAGGTTGGATGCGGAGCTGTCAGGGGTGTTCTGACTGCGGGCAGCATTCCTGTACCTGTAGCAGTAGTCCTGGGGAGGGGGAGGAAAGGGTAAAAAAAAACAGTTACTCAAGAAACTCGATATGATGTGGAAATGGTCAGACATTTCTGGTAGTATCCACAGTCCAACAACCTGTTTTTATGACCATACCTCATGGCACATGTAAGATCCTCCCTTCTTCACCTTGTCATTAGTTGCACTACTGGCTGGTCCTTTCTGGAAACAGACAAGAAAAGTCATCAAGTTCCAATTTAACAATCTCCCCTACATTATCATGATTCACTATTATGGACAGATGTTGTAATGTATGCAGTGCAATGTATCCTGCACCAAAAGTGATTTCAGGGCAGTAGAACTGGATTTTCAGTCAATTTATTACCTTCGCCAAGAAGGTTATGTTTTCAGGGGCGTTCGTGTATGTGTGTGTGTGTGTGTGTGTCTGTCTGTCTGTCTGTAAACACGATAACTTGAGAAGGCCTTGATGGATTATTTTGATACTTGGTAGGTGGGTAGGTCTTGATGAGACCTCAAAATGATTAGATTTTGGGCCCCCTAGCGGCTTGTTATGGTACTGCAGCTGAACTTCCGGTTTTGATATCTCATGATGTAGACATGCTATGATGATGAAATTTGGATGGTAGGTAGCTCTCGTGCTGGGGAAGAATTGATGTGAGTTTGGGCCCCCTAGCGGCTTGCTCTGGAACTGCAGGGATATATTCTTGAAATTATTCAAAAGGGGATAACTCAAGAACCGTTTGACGGATCGTCGTGATTTTTGGTATGTAGGTAGCTTACGTGATGTTTAATATAATTATGTGACAATTATGCAAATATGGTTGTAATTTACATAATTTATGGGGAAATTCTATAAATCAGCTACATTCCATGATAGGACAATTGAAGATTGTGACATTGGTAATTAACAACGAGAGAAACACAGGAAGATATTGATTATGTTGATAATGACTTAATTTGCATAATTAATGAGAAAGTTTTATAATTATGTAATGATAACTGCCTGGAATTTCATAATTGTGGTATTTGAAAGTTTAGTTGAGGTGAACATCATTAAACATAATTTATTCAAATCAGGACCTCATTTGCATAATTTATTAGGAAATGCTAGAATGCATTGTTTGTTAATATAAGACTGTCTTTTGGTTGAGATTATGATAAAATGATATAATTCATGAAAATTAGGTTCCTATTTCTTAAATCAGGGGGGAATCTAATCTATAATTTGTCAGTCATAAAGATTAACATCATTTGGCGAAGGTATGAGATCTGGGAACTCTAGTTGGTCATTTTTCAAATGTAGTCCCTGGTACATGTACATGTACTTACAGGGTTAACTTGCAGCTCCTTTGTGTGACGAACACTCAGCCAGTCAGACACCCACTCCCACACGTTCCCTGCCGTGTTGTAAAGTCCAAACTTGTTGGGTTTATAGGACGTCACCTGCAATTCAAGAAACAAAATCAAAACCTGTCAGAAACCTGCAATGCCAAACAACATAGAGAATTTGGGAACATTCTAAGCAGTACTTCAGCCAGCCTGAAATTTTTTTCCACTGATTTTCATCCATAAGACAACATTTGTGTCCATCATGAGTAGCAAAATTCTGTCAAATGACAGAAGGACAGACGCTGTCTATAACACTGATTCTAAGACTGACAAGTAAAGACAGAAGGAACCATGAAACTCACAGGAGCTGTAGAATAATATCCATCTTCCTCTGTGTTTTCCTCAGGAAACTTGCCCTATAGAAACATTAATAACCACTGTCAAAAACACTAAGACTGATTATAACAGAATACAGTCAGATACAAATAAACTGCAGTTCTACAGTAAATTCGAATGATGGAGATTTTTATCTACCGCGACTTGAATGTCCTCACCTGCCATATGTTCATCCTGTGTTCTCCCTTTGGCATTGGGTTGTTTCCCCATGGATATAATCTGCCAGGAGATTCAAAGAGGAAAATTGTCACTGAAGAGTTAACATAACAGGAACGAAGTATGTAATACTAGTATAATGTGTAACAATCATAAGATGCAGTACTGCTAACAGATGCTAGGTGGCAGTGCATGACTGTACTCTGCAAGTACTAGTTACTTAGTACTAAGTATACCTGTTTTCCAAGCCTCCCCGGCTGGCGTACTCCCACTCTGCCTCAGTAGGAAGCCTCTTCCCCGCCCAGGTACAGTACGCAACTGCGTCGTTCCAGGACACATGTACTACAGGGTGGTCCATTCTGTACAGATACAAGCAGTTGTAGAAGGAGAAGAAGAAACTGAGCAAAAACTGTGAAGGCATAACAGTACATGTGATGTATTTCATCAAATAAAATGAGTTGTATTGGTAGTTTGTTTGAGGTAATGCAGAGACAGATATTTAGGCTGTCTGTGCTCACCTGCTGCTGATGTCAGAGTCTGGGCCCTCAGGATGTCTCCAGTCTGCACCTGGAACAGGTAACCACCAGGGGGCACCTGCCACCTGTAGGAAGGGGACCGGACATCAGACTGTGATGCCACTGCACAGTTTATAGGCCATTCACACAGAGTGACCTTAAAATCATAATTTGAGAACTTTAAGAGCTACTCAGGTACCTCATCATCATCATCTTAAGTACTGCTGAGCCCAATATTGACATTGGATTACTAGCAGCTGCACATGTTGTTATTTACAAAACAAGTGACCGGTACAAGTAAAAACAAGGGCAACTAAAGGAGTGGACACTACGGAACGTAAATAACTGAGTCTGTTGGTGTAAAGGACAAGACAGTGCATTTAGTGTGTTAGTAGGACATATATATATACATATATACAAGACGTGTAGGGGCGACTCAATGCAGCAGGGTCCTCGCCAGTCCAGATTTGAACTGGGCGAGGGACCCCGCCTCCGCCACACCAGGCTCAAGTTCGTTCCACTCTTTGATGGTACGAGGGAAGAACGAGAGCCTGTAAAAGTTGTTCCTACTCGCGATGGTCTGCAGCTTGAGAGCGTGGTTGGTGCGGCGATACCTGGTAGATAAGGAAGTTCAACAACTTACTGCTTGAGTTATTTCTCTCTTCACTTGTTCACTGATGATATTCTCCAAAACAAAGGAGTCCTGAAACTTCTCTGCCTGAAAAAGTGTGGAAAAGTGAAAATACAGGTATATTTGTAAAGTAGATTGAGGTGTATATACATCTTTCAATGGTCATCCAGGCAATTAAACTTGAAATGATACTAGAACAGTAATTAGCAACATGCATGTCTCGCTATATTTTATACAATGTACAAAGTACATGTGCCAGAGCAGTATTGTTTCCCCCCCCCTAAAAAAACAATAGGAGACAATTAAGTTGTTTGTTGACCTGTAGGTCGTTTGGCCATCTGTCCACTAGGTCAGCTTTGCGCTTTCCAAAAGTTGACTGACCTCTAGGTCGTTTACCCCAAAGACCACATACAACTTGCCTACCAGCCGTCGTATCATATTTATCGATTTTGAGAAAATATAGCAAAAATTGTATACTGGTTTAGAATAGAAGCAATTGATTCTTGTATGAGGTTGAGGCCGTGTTTCCAGACCTCAGTAACGAATCCGGCGTCCTTGACAAAGATTTCAAACTCGGCGTTGGAAACTTCGTACACATCGGCGTAGAACGAGTCGACCCGAACTCTCCTGGCCGGGCCCTCCCCGTCCTGTGGAAACCTCACGGCGTCCGTCCCCATCGTGAACTCTCCGCCGCGAACAAAAACCATCTGATTCGTCCTTGTTGCAGTTGTTGCAGAGCCGCCCTCAGTCTCTGAAGATTTCTTGTCGGAGTTTGAAGTTGCCGCGCCCCCCTCCCCCTCAGCCGGTTTGCTGTACGAGGCGGCCTTGTCCCTGCTAGTCGCTGCACAGCCACAACCTTCGTCACTGTCGGATTTACATGTTTCTTCTGGTTCCTGACCCTGTAAAAGAACGGGGAGGAGTACAAGCAGGAGAACTACAGTCCACGTGTAGCGTATGTGACACTGGAGCTGGAAGAACAAGTTTTTCTTCGCGACAGAGGCAGCCATCTTGGACCATCTGAAGGGGGTGTGTCAACTTTGACCCTTGGAAACTTGTTGCAACGAAAAATAAAAAAAATCTATAACGCTTCATGTATTAAAAAAAATAGTTAGGAGAAATGATGTCTAGCTTGAACTTGCTTGAAATTTTCCCACTGTGATTTAAATTTGGGAAAAAAATTTCCGACGAGGCGGATTTGAACCACCGACCTAAGGATGCCAGCAACAACCACTACAGTCCTCCGCTCTACCAACTGAGCTATCGTCGGATTGACGAGCATTTTCCTGAATCATAGGTCTTTGAACACTGTTTGACAAAAGACAATCTTTAAAGGTGAAATATATTATTTATGTCACGATTCCTTATGAATTTCACAAAATCATGAAATTTCATGATTAAAAAATACGATATAATCACTATATTCACGGTCGTGGACAAAATTTAAAGCGCACTACATTTCTATTCAACCAGCACCTATGATTGGCCAGATGTTTTACGATGAACCAATCAGCTTTGGCCAGAAGGCGAAAGTGGTTTATCATTCCGCCCAAACTGTAGGATATGTGATAAGGCTCGCGTAGTGTTAAATTTTCCGGATGTCAGTTGTTAGGTTCATTTCCTCATAACTCATGGCAGTGGGGGAGTGAGGAAAACTGTGTTTGCACGGCTGGTCCTGAGTTTTTTCCGTCGAAGTTTCCGCAGCTTTTGCAATTTCTGGAGCGATCGAGTAAATCCGGTGGAGAATCGATGTGCCTGCGGCGACTGTCGGGAAGTTTACCGGGTCATGAAGGCGTAGTTAGCCGGGTCGAGACGACAGTGGTCTGAAAAGTTGGCCCGCCCCTAGCTAGTTGAGATGGCAGATCTCACCGTTCATTCATCCCAAACTCTCCTGCTCTGAGGACTGTTGGTCGACTTTTACTCCTGCCAGCCGACCATGGGGGAACCGTCGAGCTTTCTCCACATCGGCGACATCGTGTCCCTGTTCGCCGAGGGCTCTGTCTGCGGCTTCATATCAACTCTTGGGTAGGCCAGATCAGCTCGATTTCTCGGTGTAAAATTGTGGGCATGGCCGACTTTTAACATGATGTTTTGTGTTTGTGTCTTGATTGTTACACCCACCAAAACCTATGTAAATTTCTCCGACCCAACATGCATGCACTTCCGTGATCGTGCTATCCCTCTCTCGTGTGTAAGTTGCATGCAATATTAAATATCTAGCTTTACAACTTGATACCTTTTGCATGTTACTGGTCGAAATCTGCACGCAAAAATACACGAAAACATTGAGTATAGAATTTCACAACATTTGTCATAAATTTTAGCGTCTGTTTTGAAATGCATACGATGCTCGTCAAATGCATACACACAAACAAACCTTGCAGATTCATTAAAAAAGAATCGTCTGGAAATTATTGACGTGGTGTTTTCTTCTTGTCCAGTCTTGTCGATGACCGCTGCGTGGTCCAACCAGACGCGGGCGACCTCTCCAACCCGCCCAAGAAGTTCCGAGGTGTGTATGTGTGTATGTACATGTGTAAATAGAGCCTCTGCAAACTGTATTAACCATATGGACGTTTGCCATCTGCGTCAAATCAGTGCAAAATGTATTCCAAGCTCTCAACCACCGTTGTAAAATGAGTTGTTATTGCCGTAATCCAACTGTGGTAGTAATAAAATCTCAGAAACTTGATGTAAAACGTAGAACACTACACCAGGCCTTCTGTTTAGCAAGGAAGTGTCCACTTAATTTACCAGGTAACCAGAGGCGCAATCTTTTGTTGTTGGAGTTCAAGGTTAACAGGTGATTGGTGGGTTTTACACAGGATATGGACAAAAGGTGTTAGATGGGGCATATTCATCAGGAATGCGAGGGTAAACAACTGTTGCTTTCACACCACATGTGCATGACTGTTGACAGGTCAAACAGCTAGGGCAGGGGGTGTGGCAGGTCATTGTGGTGAACTAGACTGGGCCATTATCAATCAAGGTTATCAGAACTGTCACATGTATTTTGTAAGATTTGATAGCAGTAACGATATAAGTTGGTCGCTAGCCATTACTAGTATTTATCTCTTCTCGTTCTTATGATATGAAGCAAGTATAACTATAATTTTTAAGAAATTGAACTCCAGTCTTTGTCAAGGAATGAGAGATCCACCGCTTCTGTGATTTCACATTTTGCAGTACAAATACAGTGTACTTAGTATGTGACTCAATGAGAAGTGGATCGTAGGTGCCAGAAAGTCTGTGGCGCCCCCCGTCATTTTCGAGGGATGCTACATGTATCTCCTTTCATCTGTATACTATCATGTATCCCTTTATTTTGCGTCCATTCCACCATCAACAATGCCTGGTAGTTGATGGTTCATATTATTTTATCCAGAAAAGTATGTTTGTATTATGTGCATCTCTGTGATTGAAAAATATTGTACAAAGATGATATATAGGTATATATTTTGCTCAGGCATATGAAAATAATGCTTACCTGTTGTATATCTTGTTTATGGCAAGTTACACTGGAGAAGATAAATAACTTCCACACTAGGTCTATTTTAGTGATTTTTCCCCTTTTCCCACCTACTGCCAATGTCATACATTGTTTGCATTGAGATTCATGTGGGCTGGCAGATTGGATTTACCCATTATGTGCAACAGGTGGGCAATCTCGTCCCCACCTCACATGATGGCAGCGCGCACGTTATGACGACTCCCCTGTAATGCCCTCTGCTACTGTCATGCAAACAGGTCTGGATTGAACCTTGATGGATCCCATTCAAACGCAAAATTAATGGGCGCTTAACCGTCTCTGCGGAGGTTATTACATGTCACCTTCCAGTAACATTCCGGATAACACCGGGCGCGGAGATTTTCCACACGTATGGGTGGGTATGGCATCTCCATCCATCTGTATCATCCAGCGTTTGGCCTCTCGGAATAATACGCAGCCTTTTGGATGATTGTAACATGCAGACTGTGTAGTGAGAAGTTGCAGCAGTGCAGGTTTAGGCCACACCAATTTAGTCAATTGGTTTGCAGATTTCCCTCTTTTTTTTCTTCTTTCTTCTTCCAGTTATCTCCATCTGTCGAGACATATGCAATAATTGACATGCCTCCAAAGTTTTCTTATTTGTGACAAAAATTTTTTCTGATCAACTACAAAATGCTTGTTAACTTTGGCCCAAAGTCCCTTGTCCTCCTAGCATTTCCATCTATCAGTAAATGCAGTGGTTTCATAATGAAATTTAAAAATTCATTGCATGAATTATAACCCATCCTAAGTATGTTCGTGGCTCCTCTCATGACATTTCAGGCTGTAACAATTTGGGCTATCATGGGTGCCTTTTTTTTAATGTTTACTGAAGGAAAATATATTGTTTTTGCACAGTTTCTTCTTCTTCTCCAAACAGTTACTGAGTAACCTCTGACCTGGTCAGTGAACTGAACCAAGCCATCTCTCACCATGGTAACTGGTGTTCGGTTATATAATCTTGCAATTTTATAGTAGGAGGGATTTAGACTCCTGTCACCATATATTTGAATGTGTTTCAGTAAGAATTAACAGCGCAGATCATATATGAAGGTAAACATTATGCATTTGCTTTGCAAATGTTACTTTTCCAGTTAATTTAATATCCCCCTGTCTCTTCCTGTATTTTTTCTTTAAAAAATCCAAGTACCAAAGAGTTAAATTGATGCGGCCTTATACTAGTAGAATGATGGGATTGTCAGTAAAGTCCCAGGTGTAGGATAGCCTGCGGATGGTGATGATGCAGATTACCATCTACGATCCAGCTAGCTGATGGTAAAACGGTAATAAGTACTACCTACATAATAAGTATTCTTGTCCTAATCTCCAAGCAGATCTTTCAGTGGCTGCTATCTGTATACTAGTATCAAGTTGGCAATACAGTATCATAATATTGTGCATAGCAGAATACATTATGTTTAAGATCGTTTCCTCATATGTAAGGATGACATCCTGTCTTTAGTTTTCAAACAGTTTGTTGGAAAATACGTTGTCTGCAACAGGCAAAATTCTGATGTAACGTTGACCAAACATCCAACATAAAACATGAAAAATTTGGGTTTCACACAGACACTGTACATTCTGCTGTTATGCTCGCCAAGAATTTTCAGACAAAAAAAAAACGCCATATGCTATATGCCCGGCCCCGTAACAGGTGAAAATCTCCTTTATCCCCCTGATAAAGCTGATAAGAACCAGGCTTTACAGCCGGCCTGTGGCTCTTGTATAGCGGTCTTTGAGCAAAGTTGAAAGTGTTTCTTCCTGCTCCCTAGGGTGGAAAATGAACAAAATCTAGTAGTGGCTATGTATAGAATCTTTCGAAAGTAAGAAAAAAATAACAACAAAACAAGCTGTCAGGTGGTCTGATAATCCATGTAAGCCCTCTTTAAGTTATCATTTTTACACAGATACACACACAAACGTAAAACGTAACTGTCTTGGCAAAGGTAATAACCCCTGAGCAAAATTTCTGCCTGGAGAGTTTTTCCATTTTCTCTTTAGTTACGCTGTGAATTTTTTTAACAGTGATGTAAATTATGACAGCTACAGTTTGCAGATTCATTGTTAAACATACACAGGAAAGGATATACTCAATTAACAGTTATGCAGAGCACTATCTTATATCTAAACCAGATGCACTCTTTTTTTTTTGTCAATGTAAGAATCCAGCTTTCCTCCCTGCAGTTCAAAATCAATATAATGTTGACCTGAAAATGACTGAAGACTCAAGCTTTTCATGTGGAAACTTGACCTTCGAACCAAGCTGACTTAATCACCAGTTTGAGTCAGCGAAGCTTGCAGTTGTAATTGGCTTCATTATCCACTGCAGTTTCCCCATTGGTTTGTCATGATTGACCCAATCTTCTCTATAGAAGTCAGGTAATGAAACCAGGGTGGACCTTGAATGAGGTTAGGTCAGGTAAAGGTGGACGATACAGTGATCTCGCCAGGCCTTTAGAGCATATAGAGGCCCCCTATGCTGTGATTTGGACCCCTATGCTGTATTTCAACCAGCGTAGGGTGTTTTTTGGGGGGTGGGTAGAACTAGAACTCATAAATATTGCAAAAAACTAAAATATAACTAGAATGAAGATATAGCAAAGGGAAAACCTTAACTTCACAAATTCTGTCGCTCAATAAGCAAGAAGAAATAGTGTCGCAGGTAGAGCTGTGTACCGGTACGCAGTACCGATACTGTACCGGAAAAATTGATTAGGTACAGGTCCAAAATACCTAATCCCTCAGTACCGGTACTGTACCTAAACAATTTCACACCAATTTTATGCCTATTTGTGACCTCAAATGTGTAAATAGCTGGTTAACAATGGGTCCCTGTGTGTTCATGAAAACAAAAACATCTTTACTTTTACATATATTCTATCTGAACATTCTCCATAAACAAAAATTAAACCTATATCAATGTTTTTCTAGTTATTACAGGAGTTCAGAAGAGCATATACATTGGTCGAATTGTTCAGGTACAGGTTCAGGTCCGGACCTGTACCTAAACCTGTGTACCTGTACCTGTACCTGTACCTAAAATTTGTTTAGGTACACAGCTCTAGTCGCAGGTGATTATGAGTTTCTAAATTTTTCTGGAAGAATACCAGACCCCCTGGTGTGGTCATGTTTTTGGGACTCAAAGTGCGACTTGCGCCATGTGAAAGTTGCCCTTGAATATACTTGACCCCTGTGCTGTGAAAAAATCCTGGTGAGAACCCTGCGATATCCTTCATTCTTGCCTGCAAATTACCCACAAGAAGGTGACTGATTCTCTGGCCGAAGTCGAGCCTGGGTCTCAGTGATAAGATGCAAGAAAAGGCAAGGACTTAGCAGAAGAAGATACTGATCATGCATGAACCAAACGGTACGCTTCTTTGTATCATGGTGGACTTAACAGACCAAGAGGCTGGATTTGAGTGCTAATGAAATTTGGGTAACGTGGTGGCTTCTTTTACCTAGCTGTTTCATTCAACAAAACTTTGTGCTCAAACTTTAGCATACTTTTTCCAGTGAAGATGATGCGCATTCACAGGGAGTGCACAAAGGTGCCCCCATAAGGTAAGGGAATAAGGAAAAGATAACGTATGGCTACTGCTGAAGTCCTACAGTGTAGCCTGGGTGCCAGACTGTTTTCAAGGCCTACACCGGCCGGTTCCTAGGCTCCAGGGCCAACATACTGGCCTGGTGCCAGACTGTTTCCAGGGCCTACATGGGCTAGGTCCTCAGCTTCAGGACCCACATGCTAGCCTGGGTGCCTGACTGTTCCCAGGGCCTACACAGGCCAGGTCCCCGGCTTTAGTGACAAACATGCTAGCCTGGGTACCAGACTGTTTCCAGGGCCCGCACAGGCCAGTTCCTTTAAGCTCCAGGGCCAACGTACCCCCAAGAAAATTATGTCACTGGCCCCCTCAGTTAGACCCTGATTCACATGCTGGCAAACTCTGGACTAATGGCTTGCTCTGGGTCTGGCATCCAGGCTACATACATCCCAGTTAGTGACATCCTCTGGTGCTGTAAGCCTGATCTTACTAGAGGCAGTCGACTGAGATCAAACATCTGAAGTATTCTGTAGCCTCATGGAGATTAACCCTGCCAGTGTCAGAGGTCCTTATTTGAAGTCAGCTTTACAATCAGCGAAAACATCTCCTGGTCCATGCAATTCAGACTAGCATAAGCCTTTAGATTATGTAATTTTGCACCAAAGGTCCTTTGTTGCTGTATGGTACATCATATGTATCATACATATTGTGTGTCAAAGATTTATGATTTAATATCATGCCTCCGGCACACTGCACGTACAAGCTATCAGAATTTGTCAGAAGTACATGTAAGTCATAAACGCGGTTGGCTGAAGTATTTCCTGACATCCAAGAGATCCCTCATGCTCAGAATTCTGCCAGGATGCAGATAAGATAGTCTAGCTGAGGCTCAAGTGCTCCTATTATGGAAAACAGATCTCCAAATGCAACCCTGTAGCTCTAAGAACAGGGCTTGAAATACCAGTACCACCTGCATATGCAGTTTAGTGCAGGTAGAATTGGAGCTATATATCATACATGTATGTGCAGGTATTTCTGATGCCTAATTAACTGTACGTGTACTGGTCCAAGTCCTGGGGTGTATGAGGATTTTTATGCATTGCATTACAATGACTAATACAGTTACCACCTATGAAGTATAAAAGAAATAATGCCAATGCATGTGTCATCGGTGAAGGTTAGACATCCAGGTAATACAATATTCCAAAAACCAGTTACTCAAGCAACGTCCAAAATCATAATTTTGCTTGAGTAACTGCTTTTTGTTGAAGATCTGAAGTTTTTAGTATGAACTATGATACTTCCTAAATTCTAAGCATTGCAGGTAAAATTTGTTTTGGTAATTAAAGCAGTGCAGATATGCAGAAAAAAATGTATTTTGAGCCCTGAATACAAAATGATTGTCATTCAAGATGTAGTCTGCCATATCAGTATTTAAGCCTGACTAGATAACCCCAGTAACCCTTGACTTTTAAGCATCAGCAAGGGCATGGTAATCTTCTTATCAGAGTTGGACTCTAATCTGAACAGAGAAATCCTGTTGACAATCTGGTATGGAGATGAACAGATGTGCATAAGTCAACTGGTGGTGCAGTTTAAAAAAGGTCCCGTTCCACTCTGTGTAGAGCATAGGGGTGGTGCCCATCTCCATTTCTGTAGCCCTTGGGCCACACAGTTTGCAAGCACTACAGCAGGGGGCTAGCCCGTTGGTAGTGCTGTGTGTTTGACCTTCCCATACTCTTTCTCATAGATGCTGAGTGCTAAGCAGAGGAAGCAGTGTGTACTAAGAAGTACCATTTTTAAAGTCTTTAGTATGAGCCAGCCGGGGTTTGAACTCACGACCTCACGGTTACAAAGCAATTGAGTTATTGCACCAGTTCATAAGTACAGTAAGGCAATACCAATTTAATTCATTGGATCTCATTTTAACCCATTTCATAGTTTTCTGGTTTGCGAAAAAAATTCAGGTTTTGGTCCAGACCGTTAACTCTTGGTTCAGAGGCAGGGTTACTAATACTAACCACTGGACTACACATGCTACTTACATGTACAGATTATACTATATGGAATAGGCCAGTTGTTCACTGGCACAGCAATGATTTAGGTGAAATGTATAACAGTAGATCAAGAGTGATGTAGTATACCTTGTTAACCTCCTCATGAAGGTCAAGCCCTAACAAGAGTCTGGAGGTCATTCAGCTGACTCTGTGATTATGTCTGTCTGACTGGAGGTCTTTTCTATTGATCTGGAGGATAATAAGCCTAATGTACCCTTATTAGATAATTTTTCTAAAATGATCATCTTATTTAGCTTTATGATAATGTTAATGTTGAGGAAGACCTTGTGCTTTATGATTATATTGAGGAAGACTTTATCCAAAAAGAACAAGAAGTCTGTGATTTCATACCTCCGGGAATATGTACTATTAGAGTTTTTGTGAATTCATTGGCACAACTAGCCTCCTTCGCAGTCTTGTTGGGCGTGGGCGTAATTTTTTCTCTGAGCGACGCTAGTAATATGCGGCCGCGAGGGACGATTTGCTGCCGAGGGACTTTTGCCACGGAGAGAAGGTTTCCGCGCTCCAACAAGACTGCTTCCAATCGGCGAGTTAAAAGGGCTATCAAAAAACACTTAGGAGCGATTGGCATGGATGTGTGAACTTCCCGCAATAAACGCCACCAGTGCAGGGTGGTGTTCACGCCCCGTTGATCGACGAGCCAAAACTTGTAACTTTCCAGCGGTCGCCGATCAACCCGTCGGTAGAACGCCAACCATTCCCGAAAACCCAGCCCTATCCACTCAACAAAATCCCGGAGACATTGCTGCTACGAAAAACAACTTTGAACAAATCACTACCACAGGAACCCGCAAGCTAAACTGTGATATTGCTGGGGGACGTCGACAGATAAACAAAGTGCCGCCATGTTGTTTGGTGGCGGGTTGATCTCACTGACCATAGGAGGGTAACACACCGCTCCGCAGCAAGTTGCGTAATAGAAAGAATTGCACATTTCACCAGCAAAAATAGTACTGCAAATTGTCTTGGTTTGTTTGCATGGGACGCTTAAATATGCACGGCAATGCCTTTGTTGTAACATTACCAATGTTCTCTGTTGGAACCTTCGACTATAACGTCACACAAGCTAATAAAACCAACCGTTGACAAAGGCGAGCGCGTGTCATGCGTATCTATGAATTACCCTTGCGCGGACATGTGAATTGGACCTGCGCGAACATGTGAATTGGACCTGCACGAACATGTTAATAGCCTCTATGAAAGGCTGGCTTAATCCGAGGTCCTTTTAACTCGCCGATTGGAAGCAGTCTTGTTGGAGCGCGGAAACCTTCTCTCCGTGGCAAAAGTCCCTCGGCAGCAAATCGTCCCTCGCGGCGGCATATTACTAGCGTCGCTCAGAGAAAAAATTACGCCCACGCCCAACAAGACTGCGAAGGAGGCTAGGCACAACAGTTACTTAAGAAATAGTCCTATGTACTACAATAGTCCTTAGAAAGACACCTTAGAAATTGTGGATCCCAAAAAAGTCAAAGTCATACAAAGTTCAGATGACAAGAAAAATGTACTCTCCAAGCAGAGGTTAGGGTTTGGGGTTATTTTTGGCAGAGGTTGGGTTGGGTGAAACTGAAAGAACAATTCCAGTGCAAAAAAGAAACCCCAATACAAAAAGGCTAAAAACACGCCAAAAATAACCCCAAACCCTAACCTCTGCTTGGAGAGTAAAAAAATGGGACCTGGCTAGAATACCGTATTATTATTATTAAGAACATATTGTAGGAAACAGAGAAACAAATTTGGAGCCATGCTTTGTTGTCTTTATCTGACCCCTAGTCTACCGGGGGTAGTAATAAAGACCAAGTTTTTCATGGAAACATCTCAGTCACCCAGACTCATTATTACCAAAGCTTGAAAAGCCTGGCAGACACGAGGAGACAGAAGTGTTTTGGCATGACTGTGCAGTCAGATGTCGTATGCCTTAAATGGCACTGTTTCAGGTACTCGGGAAGACATTCCAAGAATGACAGCTGACTCCTGGGAGCGGGGAAACTGGTCAGATATGCACGATTAACGACCAGGGCTCGAAATGCTTTTTTTCTGCATACCTACACTGATGCAGGTAAAATTGAAAATTACCCTGCACCAGACAGATTTTACCTGCACCACTTACACTTTGAGATGTATGGATTACACTAAGTAAGAACTGTTCAGAAGCCATTGCCATTATAATTGAATTTCTTTTATGGTGGTAACAGTCAATGCAGCCAACAAAAAGCCAGATACACCTACATAATTTTGTACATATACTCTGTACATGGACTGGTGCAGGTTAGGTGCAGATTGACATTGAAAATACCTGCACTGCTCCAATTTTACCTGCGCCAAGGTCAATGCAGCAAACAAAAATTCAGATACATCTAGGCATAATTTTACATAGAAACCCAGTACATGGACCAGTGCAGGTTAGGTGCAGGTAGACATCAGAAATACCTGCACATCCCCAATTTTACCTGTACTAACCTGCATATACCCAGTACATGGACCAGTGCAGGTTAGGTGCAGGTAGACATCAGAAATACCTGCACAGCCCCAATTTTACCTGCACCAACCTGCATATACCCAGTACATGTACATGGACCAGTGCAGGTTAGGTGCAGGTAGACATCAGAAATACCTGCACAGCCCCAATTTTACCTGCACTGGCTATACGCACCCAGTATTTCAAGCCCTGAGTGACAACGTTTTAATCCCTGCCTGTTCAGCATTACCTGTCCAAAAGTGCTTTTTCGTCTCCAATGATACATCAGCCAGTCCCGTGATAGTAATTTTATAGCAATTTCATGCACAGGGGTTAATTGCAAAGGAGCCAGAAATAGTGTTCAATATCTAATCCATCATATGACTCTGGGAACTGGTCGTGTAAAAATAGCCACAAATGTCGTCAATGATGTAATAAAATCCCGTTACTGATAACTGGGTTATTTCCAAATGAATGGATGGCAATAGTGACCCATAACGGTTGCGGCTTGACGTGAGTTGAGAGATATTTCCTTCCTCTTGATGCCAGCCTTTTAGAAGAGGGCCTGCATGGGGGGGTCCCGACAATGCTCTATACTAAATTTTGAGAGCCGACTACGTGTTAAGCTGAATTCAGGAAGCCTCCCCATTACGTTTTACGATAAATTCTGGGTAGCTACAACGCATTGCGTAGACTCAAAACGGCGAATTACGCCCTACGCAAATGTCCCAATTACGCTCTATGTTGAATTAGAGCGGTCCGTCTACACTCTACGTAGAATTAAAATGGCTGATTACATTCTGCGAAAAAGGGTATGAAAGGTCTGCATAAAGCTAGGGGATCCTGGAAATGCTAAAATGTAAATTCAGTGGCCAGCAATGGTGAATTAAGTTGTGACAATATTAGCATACAAGTGTTGTGAATCACAACTAATACTAGCATATATGTGAGGTTACGGTAAATCCAATAAAGTATGGTGATAGATAGCCCATAGCAACATGCAACGGAAATGTAAGAGAATAGCTGAGAAATGTCAACTGCACACCACATTAAAGGCTTTAACGACTTCCCATTCATTTCTCATGTAACGTTCACTGCACACATGTGTGTCACATGTGACATTTCATGACTTTTAGTCTCAATGGCTGGGAATATGTGTCAAGCCTGTCAATTCAGAACATACCAAGTGTTCTTAATCAAGATAAGAAAGCAACGGTCCTGTCTAATTTTCTGAAAAATGTACTATTATTAACTCATAGCCTTCATTCAGCAATGTCACCTAGGTGTAGTTTTCCATTTTTATATCAGAACATCTTTCAGTTACATGATTCTATTACCAGCAATACATGCCATTTATGACTAACTTCCAGTACAATTTTAAAAGTATGTCATCTGGCAACAAATACATAGAGAGAATTCAAGTAACTCAGTGCCAGAACCATGCCAAAGCCATTCCAATGCCGAAACCAGCCTGCCACTGACTATAATGAATATAAATTGTGTAAACAGCATTGCGGTGACAGACTTGACAGAAACACAGAGACTTCTGCATTTGTACAAGGAACACCTGCTGTGTATACAAATCATAGTCTGTAATGTACTAAAGGTAGACTATAAGCTATGTAGTTTTGTAACAGGACTGGTATATAAGAATGGAACTGTTTATAATTGTTTCCAGCATTAAAGTGATTCGTTTGGTAAAGCAGGTGGATTGCAACAACAGACTTCCCACATGCCAGTCCAGGTGGCTTTTCTGTGACCCGATTTACATGCGGCCAAAAACCTGACAGTACGAAAACTGCATACACATGCAAGTGTACAAAAATTGCATACATCAGATTTTTCCTGCATTCAATCAGTTTGCTTTGTCGTACATCCAAGATCGTACGTTCAGATAGTACATCAACCATACAGGTAACATATGATCTGAACTTACGTTCTTGACGTATGCAGTTTTTATACATACACTCGCGTCAACAGACACTCATACAAAATGTATCAGAGTCTCAATCACCAATTCCATAGATGGAAGTCTCTATATCCCTACTACTAGTACTAGATACATGTACATGCAGGTTGAAAAGTAACCAGCTGTGAATCAGTGTGATGATAACACTGATCCAGGGATATACTACATTGTAGAAAGCCATTCATGTTCAGCCCATTGCATTAGGGCTTCAAACTGATGTATCCCCTTGGCACTACAATTAAAGCACTCGGAACTATCTTTAAAACCTAGTTAATGCCATACTGCTACTGGACATTGTCAAAACAGACCTTATAACCCCTTTTAAAGGGTGGCTAGTAGTCTAACTATTCATTCTTACCCTAATGTCAGAGAAATCATACATCCAATAAAACAAGACCATGTGCCTCCGGACCTGGACTTTGTCAAATGAACAAATTGAAAGCCAAGATGTGGAGTTGAATTCTATTTTAGGTCACATAATTGGGGGCCCGCAAGCCCTTTTCCGTAGAGCGTAATCGGCCGTTTTAATTCTACGTACAGGGTAGACGGACAGCTCTAATATTTTTGCATAGAGCGTATTTGGCGTTTTAATTCTACGTAATGCATTGTAGCCACTTGGAATTTATCGTAAAGCGTAATCGAGAGGTTTCCGAATTCAGCGTAGAGTGTTGTCGGGACCCCCCCCCCCTTGCAGGCCCTCATAATTCTTTCCTGTAACACTTTTAAAAGGACCATGAAGTAAAACTTTTTGACTCTTGAAGTAACATTTAGTCCCACTGTACCGGCTACAATGATCATTGTTGTCATAAACTTATTTCCTGAAAAGCAGGCTGGGACAGTCCATCCTCAGTTCCAAACAATTCTGGGACAATAGTAAAACAAGAGTTCCACGATCTCATACCTTCGCCAAAAGATGTTAACCCTTGCGGGTGACGAATTCTACAATTTTAATCATTGATTTTGTAAATAAGAGCCTCATTTGCATGGGTTATATCAGTTGATCATATTCTCCATCCAATGACAGCCTTATCATAACAAAAAATA